>NW_023601557.1:0-18808 GCF_014898055.3 Talpa occidentalis
AGATTTCCTATACACTAGTGGTAACCAGTTAGAAAAGTGTGAAACAGGAAAAGATCTTAGTCACAATAGTAAAAGCAACTTTAAAATATTTTATGTGTACAACACCTCATTTAAACACATGTGTGTATGCTACTGATAGACACAAAAAGACCTGCAAATATGGGGAGAGACTGGTTCCTGTCTTTTATTTAAAGATAAATAAAATTCCACCAAAATTAACCTATAATGTTAATGTAATCATCATTGAAATTATTAACTATTAATGTTAATGTAATCATGATTGAAATTCTACTAGGACTTTTTATTACTTGCTTATTTTTGTATGATTACTTGATACACTGATGCCTAAGTTTATGCAGAAGTTAATAAAAATGGGGGGGAATACTAGGTGCATACTTGCCCTATTAGATGTAAAAATTAATTGCTCTCATACAGAAATTTAAAACTAAGATTAGTCATGGAACTTTTATATTTGATGATGGATGCACTTCATATCGGTGGGTAAAAAAAAAGATTATTCAATAAACAGTATCAAAAAAACCAGAACTGAGCCAGTGGCTGGAAACAAGCCCTAAGAAGATGAGGAGCAGATGCCTGAAGCAAACCACCAACCGAGTCATCCCTCTCTCTCTCAGCTCCCATCTCCCAAAAGATTTATTTCTAGGTCTTTTTTCCTGACTATAAAACAATCTTCAGAGCTAACAATCACAGCCTGCACAGCCCCCACCGCCTAGCCTACGCTTGTGCTGGAGAGATAAACACTGGTTCTGTTTGAACCATGTGATGCCACTTGCTCCCACCTCCACTCCAGTAGACTACGGCAAAAGTGGGCGCTCAAGGGACCCAGCAGCGCCCAAGGGATCTAGGAGCCTATGGCAAGTGAAGCCTGCATTGGGCCAAAAAACATGTTGGCCCAATCACAGTCAGGACTACCAAAGTGAAACAGTCCTTCAAGATTCAAGAGAAGTCTCTCTGTGAAGTCTCCTTGTTCCCACTGAGAGAGCTAAATCAATCCCTCCAGTGCGGATCCCTCCCCCCTCCACTCCTGTCTAGCAGAGGCAGAAAGGAGCACAGAGACAGGAATCACAGTTGCTGAGTAGCTGGGACACAGGAAATGTGAGGGGAATTAAAAATGCGCCTAAAATCTAGAAGCTTGGTACAGATAGGATGAACAGATTTTTAAGCTGGGCATCTGACAGATTTGTTTTTGCAGATTCCTCAGGTCAACATGGAAACAAACCCGAAAGGACTCGGGTGTGGTTAAAACCACCACCCAACTGGAAGATGAAGCAGCCCAGTGTTCTGGGCACTACACACAAAAGAGGGAGAACATAATGAATCCTCTAAGGTAAGACCAGTAAGATACAGGGGTATTCGAGGGTTAATCTCTGAAAAATTAAAGTCAACATTGCTGGCGTGAAGAACGCGGAGCTCGTGACAGAGCACAGGAGAGGATCGGTCACCTAACAGAGTGCAGATGCACAGGGCTGGAAAACAGGATTAGGGGAGTGACCGGAAGAGAGAGTGTTAGAAACACAGGACTGGGGCTCCAGAATGGAGATGGAGATCTTTGGAGTCATCATGGATGGTATCTGTTAGACAGTCAAAACTATGGAATCTCTCAAAGACAGTATATTCAGTTGTAAAATTAAAAAGGATTAAGGGCAGCTGCTATAAAGCCAACTAGAAAGGGAACCAGAAGCAGTGACCAAGAAGCAGACATGAGGCTCAGGAGGGACAAGGGTACAGAGCAGGCCATGGTGGTTAGAAGAGAGCACAGCAAGCAGCTGGCCTGGCCCGAGACATATCCATCCTTCTTTCTCACCTTCTTTATCACATAATTTTTATATTATATCTGCATATATTTAACCAGCTAGCTATTCAAATGCATTTTTAATCAACATTAAGTCTACTCTTTCCAGAATTCCCATGCTCCCACTAATAAGCATATATGGTCATTCAGATGTCAGGTTATTGGCCTTCCAAAATTTTCTGGTGTTAATCTCGAATCTTTCACCTCAATTTAACAAACATTTACTGAACATCTCATGTTCATTACTGGGCTAGGTGGCAGGGATGCAAAAATTCTTTCAACTAACACAAGTGTTTCTTATATGTTGGGTACTGGGTGTGCCGCAGTGAATGACACACAAACACCCCTGTGCTCACAGAGCTTCCTTTCTAGCAGAGGAATACACTGAGCACAGCCACTCTCACTTGAATAGAAACACACACATATCTTAAAATATACCTACATATATAGAAAACACAATTATTTCATTAACCAGTGCGAGATTAATAACAAACACAAAACTAATTAATCACCTATAGTTAGCACACCTATCCTATGGCATCACAATATAAATGAACCTGTGTTACCGTATACACACCTACAGTCAGTCTCAGTTATCTGTGGCTAACTGTCCATGCCTCAAGAGCAATTCCCTATCACTGATTCACGTTTCTGGATTATGTCCCATCTAAGTGCCTGGTGTGCGATCTCCAAACACAAGATATGGTGTAAGAATATGTAGCAGGACTTTTGCAAATTAACTCAAATCATTACACTTGCCAGTTTTACTACGACCATGTTTGAACTTGTACATAAACTTGTTGTAGATTCACTCTCTAAATTCAATACGCTTCAATTTATTTCCCAGACATAACAAACCAAGTTCTTCAAGCCCATCCCAACCCCAGTTCACCTCTATAGAGTTCTCTCCCGAACTAATAAGCCTCCAAGAATAAGAGCAGTTTTTTTACCCACAAGGTCTGTAGTCTCTGAACCTCAAGGATCACAAGTTTCATTTGGTAAAAGCTGCTGGTGCCAAGCGTGTGTTGCTCTACCACTGCGTGTGCACCCTTGGTCTAGCACACCACACTACCAATCACAGAGAAAACATACACATTTAAAAAGGAAGTAAAATTCCCAACCTTTTCTTCCAGCACCCCAGAGACTAGTCACAGGCCAATCCTGGAGCACATAAGCCCTGCAAAATGGGCATCATTCAGACATCAAAGAAACTGACACTCAGAGGTTAAATAATCTGCCATGGTCACAAAGCTAGAAACAGGTACAACCAGATTTAGGGATTCAAACAACAGTGTGTTCACAAAGCTCAAGCCTTCTTCATCATCCCCTCTACCACCCCAATCTCTTTCCTTATACGTAGCCTCCCTCTCTGAGGTCCCCCCTCTCCCTTAGTCAGCCACTATCTCCCCACAGCCCTCACCAAGTTAACAGTGGATAGAAGGGCAATTATTTTCACCCTTCAGGAAGTGACAACACACTTTGCATTTCTAAGAACAGTGCTGTGCTGCCTGAACAGCCATCCCCTAGTTTCAGTGTAAGTGAGAACAGAATCCTTAGACTAACCCACTAGCAACTGGAAAGTGACAAATGGAAAATGACTGAGGGAAATCCTCATTGTGAAGATGTTTAAAAAAAAAAAAAAAAAAAGCTTGCATGTATAATGGTGCATGCAGTAGAATTACAACTAATACTAAATCTGTTTAATTCATTCTGGTTGAATTTGGGTTTTCTAAGGGACTAAAATCAACTCCTGTTTCACCTTTGAGAATTCAACTACCCCACTCTCCCCCAAACAGCAGGTCAACTCAGTCTCCACACTGACGTTTTCCTAACTTGTTTTAGTGTTACAGTAAAAAAGTCAATGCCAAGGTCCAGAAAGAGGATCACTGCAATCCCAATAAAGGTAAAATGAGTAAAAATACAAAGGAATTTTTGATCATTTCAGCCAAAATTATCTGAATGTTTTACAATGCATAAACATCAGTGTTGTACAACAAAAAGCCGAAAAATCCATTAACAACTAAAATAATATCCAAAAGGGTAAGTACGCTCAATACAACTGTGTACCTAAAACAAAATCCAATGATTTTCAACTAGTCAACATAATGAATACACAAAGTTATCACAGAAAATACCCAAGAAACTCCAGAAATAAGGCACAGATACCAAAAACTCCTGAGCTGACTAAAAGGAAGGGGCAGGGAGGGGAAAAAACACTGACAGAAAAGCAGATCACGACACTGTTGAATGTGGAAGGATTTCAGACCAGGAAACAGCTCCAGAAAGGCCAAGCCGCGTGGACAGTGGCACCCGTCCACACATGACCTGGCACAGTTTGTGGACAGTCACGGCCCAGCAGCCCTGGACACTCCCCTGTGAGCACCTTCCTCAAATTCAACTCTTTCTTCAAAGCCAACCTCAGTCCCATTCTGCGCATCAGAGCCTCCGCAGCCCTAGATCACACAAGGGCTCTCTGTTGCTCTTAGAAGTCATCGCATCTCACGCATCTTCACACTCTTGTCCTTGAGGAATTACTCTTTATGTACACTTTTATTGATATGCAGGGATCACTCACATGCTAGATTCAGGACGCCTTGTCACAGATGACCAAACACTACTTCTGGGACAGAGAAACCAAACAGAAAGCAAAGCAGCACCATGCAGCTTTAGGAGCTGCTGAATGCATCCGCCCCTAGACTCAGACGGGGGCACAGGTGGGTGCATGCCCAAATTCATCAGATTGTCAACACTGAGTATGTGCAGACTCTTGTATGCCAATTAAAGAAAAAAGAGAGGAGGGAGAAGGGAGAATTGGAAAGGAAAAAAAAAGGAGGGAAAAAGAGAAGGCAGATAAAGAAGAAAAGCAACTAAGAAGGGGTTACCTGTGTGCCTTAAACTACAATCTGTTGTCTCCCCAACCCCCACAACCCTTTGAGGTAAGAAGTAAAATCTCTATGTCACCAAAATTGAAATGGAAGGGTTAGAAAGATGAAGCAACCTGCGCAAATTTACCTAGCGGGTTTTACACACATGGATAGCAAGTACCTTCTCTACTCAGCACATAAAAGTTTATGATACAGGATAACACTCTTAGAAATGCTACCTGAATCATCATCACGGCTTTATTGCAAAAGTCACAAGTTTTACTTTACAAGAAATACACCTCGTCAACCTACTTTCAACATGCTTCATTCATGTACATTCCCAAAAATTAAAACCACAAGATAAACCTTTAATTGTTCAGGCTAAAATACAACAAAATCTCGTTAACACTCCTTAATTTGCCATTTTCTACTACTTACAATAATACCGCTTCCCAATCTCAATTAACAAGGTATTATATAATACATATTCCCTGAAGTTTACTTGTACATGCAAAGACGATGAGAGGCGCCAAACGAGAGGGCAATAAAAAGTGAGTGGAGAGGGCCTCCCCGGTGGCGCAGCGGTTGAACGCTGGGTTGCGAAGCTGCCCGCTGCCTCTGCAGCGCCGGTTCGATCCCCGGCTGCTCCCCGGCCACCAGAGGAGGGTCCCACATGGCGCGCAGACCTCTCCTGCCGCCCGCTGCTCCCCTCAGTAGTGTACTTCGGTCCTTCTGCCTGCTCTGCTCTCCGCTCTGGCTCTGGTGAATTCTCTCACCCTCCCGTGCTTCTGACTGTACCCAGTGCTTGTATAAATAATAAAATAATCTTAAAAAAAAAAAAAAAAAAAAAAAGTCTTTAAAAAAAAAAAAAAAAAAGTGAGTGGAGAGACCTGGAAAGAAAACACCGCATACTCTGTAAGCAAAATTAAAACAGTTAATACTACTGAGCACTAACTATGTGCCAAGCTTTTACTGCACATAAATCCTTGTTAACAGTCTACAATCATCTATAATTATCTCTATGTACATAAGAAACTGAAGCACAGAGACGGTAAATAAGCTGGCTAAGGTCACAAAGCGAACAAATGGAGCCAGGGTTCAAATTCATGTAATCTTAACTAGAAGTCCATGTCCCTATGCCGCAAACCACAATGGAAAAAGGCATATATTAGAGGAAAAGTCTTAAGCCCTAAAATACAGAGCTAGCTAAATCAAAAGCAGATTAACAAATATTTCCCAACACATGTGAATTACCCCCACACTTATTTTTGCAAAAAAATTGAAATATTGTAAGTATATATACAAAGTTATCTACTAAGAAAAAATATAAAGAATAAAGCCAAACAGGGCCTCCCTGGTGGTGCAGTGGTTGAGCGCTGGGCTGCCCGCAGCCTCTGCAGCAACGGTTCAATCCCCGTCCCACATGGCGCACAAATCTCTCCTGCCACGCCTGCTGCTTCCCCTCAGCAGTGTACTTCGTCAGTCTGCCTGTTCTGCTCCCCCGCACTCTCTCTGGTGAATTCTCTCACCCTCCCACATTTCTGACTGTACTCAGTGCTTGTATAAATAAATAAATCTTTAAAAAAAAAAAAAAAAAGAATAAAGCCAAACAAGGTTAACTCAAAGAATGCTATTAATAAGAGCTTTAGAGGAAAAGTCTCAATTGTGGTTTTGTTCTGTAATATAACAGACAAAAGAACTTTAAGTCAAATAATGAAGATATTAGAGGAAAGCTGAAATAATAATGGAAAGAAAAAGGAGCTACTGAGACGACCAGTGCTCAAGAATACTTATGGTAATACATTTGTAATTTAAAAAAAAAAAGGAAACTACTTTAAGTTCTACCAACAGAACAATGGAGAAATATAATATGGCCCTAAAATAAAATACCCTCCATCTCAGCAGAAGTAAATCGACAAACACCCACAGTGATAAAACTCAACTGATGAAACCACACAAGAATACATATGATACCATCGATATAATGTTTAAAAATACATAAAGCAATACAATCCACTGTTTGGGAATACCTGCATATCTATGTAAAACTGTAAGACATGCACAGAAATAATAAACACCAAATTTAGACTAGTGATTAACTGGCAAATTTGGGGGGGGGGGGAATCTTTATTTTTTTAGAAAAGATTTTATTTTTGTGTAGAAAAACTGGGGTATAGGCCAATGGTGCAGGTGGTGAGAGGATTCACCAGAGACAGAGTAGGGAGCAGAACAGGACAATCTACTGAAATCCACTGCTGAGGGCAGCAGCGGGTGAGACAGGAGCGGTCTGCTGCACCATGTTGGTTAGTCAGCTCCCTGGCTGGGGACCTAACTCAGGCTGCAGTGATAACTTGATAGTGCTGAGACTTAACCCCTGAGCCACCAGGGAGGCCCAGCCTTTTTTTTTTTCCCCCCTAAGGAAGAAAATGGAATTAGCAGATTATGGCATCCCAAATTGCTTTGTATTTCTCATTCCAAAAAAATTCTACAAGGGCAATGACAAAGATTCATGTAAAGGAATGTTAATGGAGAATGCGGCCTGAGGTTTTTATGTACAAGAAGAAATCCTAGTTAAAAATTCTCAATTGAGTTTGTTACCCCTTATGTTCTCCCTCTGTAAAAACAAGGCTTTTGGGGCCAATAAACGATTTGTGGTTAAAAATAGTTATAAACACTGCGCCTAAACATCACAGCTTCTTTCCAGAAATAACCACCTCTTCAGAGGTCACACTGTGAATTTCAAGAGTGCAGGAGCCTGGGTGAAGAACACGCACTCCAGATCCAAGCTGCCCAGGAAGAGATCCAGCACACTTTTGGGCAACGCACTTTAACTCCTTTGTGCCTCAGTTTCCTCATCTGCAAAATTAAGAACTATAAAAAAAAAAAAAAAACTGGAATTTTGGGACACCAGTAAACCAAGTGAGGTTTCTGAGGTTAAGAGGGAAGGAGGAGGAAGAAAGGGTCAAAGGGGTGTAAGGGATGGCGGTGGAATAAGGAGAAAAAGGTTTCATACACTTTCCCACCCTGCCAGAAATTTCTGTTGATCTGCTTAGATCTAGCATGCGCTGTATTTTGGTGCTTGTTTCAAGATTTTTCCTCTGAAAAGTGCCTTTTTCCATTGTAATTCGGTGGACAGGAACATGGGCTTCTAGTTAAGATGACATGAATTTGAATCCTGCCTCCATTTCTCAGCTGTGTGACCCCTTAGGCAGGGGGGCACAGCCTGTGAAGCCTTTTTAAAAAAAAAAAAAAAACTCATAAAACTGAGCAGAAAGTTAGCTATTATTCCTATTCCAAAGACCATCAGTTTAGAAAAAGAAAAAGGCTGTGTATCAGAAAAACGTAAGTTTTGCTACTTTCTGAATCATATAGGGGGCAGAAAAGCTGACTCTGACAGAAGGAAACGATTCACCTCCTGAGCAATCAATGTTAGGACAGCAGAATAAGGCTTCTATTTTTCTAACATATTCTTTGTTATTGTTACAACATTTCCAATGAGAACATATCTGTGTACATACATACACACAACTGGTCCAAATTCAAGGTAAAACCCTCAATTTCCTGGCTCCCTTGTTCACCTGGCAAAAGCCTAATTCACTTGGTGAAACTGGGCACAGCTATCACCTCCCCTGGGAGGTCTCCTTTTCCCATCCCTGCTCTGCCCCTTTCTGTATTCCCAGCAGCTCGAGTGCCTTGGTCCCTCACACCTTACTATGTTCTTCATTCCTCTTGTGAGCCAAGGACCAGGAGACTCTCAGTCACTTCCAAATTCCCAGCATCTTGCAGGACAGGCACTCAATGACTCCACAAATGAATAAATAATATCCCTGTACATTTTTATAATAAATATCTTCGCAAAACAAGAAGAAACTTATATTTGGAGGTGACGTATACGAAAGGTTGGCTGTGTAGATATCTTTAGTTCTGAGTAAGAATTAACAGATCTCTTGGGCACACTATTTTATCCACAATCCTTCATCCTTCAAAATGGGAAACACTAGAAGTATGTCAACATAGTCCAGTAAAAACAAAAGCTAAGATTTTTAAATTAAAAAAAAAAAAATTAAGTCACTTAGAAGGTCAGGAAACAAAAGCAGTCGGAAAACTTTCTTATGAAAGTAAAATTAAGGATGTAGGGAAGAAATTACAAGACTTAACATTTTTCAGGAGAGAAATAAACTATCAAAAGTATACACTCTATTTAAAGAGATGAAATGAAGACTAAAGCCATATTAAATCAATTTTGCACGATGCTTTCTAAAAACCCTATTTCATGTGTCACCTAAAATGGGACTGATTTTCAGAGTTTAACAGTTTTGGCAATTTGGGGAAGGAAATTTGCTCTGAGTCCTGGCCTTACTTGCCTCCCCTTTCCTCACCTTCCCCTAGCTTCACCTCCCCACCCCTAGCACCCCATTAACATATCGGGGATGGCCACCCTCGACCTCCACAGGGCTGAAGCCCGTGGAAGACCATCTTCCTCTCATGGCGCACTCCTCAGTGTTGCCACTTCCCCCAGCTGCAAGGACAGCTGCTCTGGTGGTCCTCTCACCTCCCTGGCTTCCTCCCATCTCTTCCGCAAGTTCAGTTTTCCCTGCCTAACTCCATCCCAGCACCCCTCCTGTTCTAAGGAGTCTTCCCTCGGCAAGCTCACCCATGCTCCTCGCTTCAGCCTCTCGCTTCAGCCTCTCGCTTCAGCCCTCACCTCCACACAGAGGGCTCTGAACTGCCAGACCAGCAAATACTCCACATCTCTTTCCATCCACCCACAGACTACTAATCACCATGCCCTGCCAATTTTACCCCTAAATCTTCAATTTCTCAATACTTCTGGTCATCGTTAAACTCTTCAGAGAGCATGTGGACTAATGTATGATAGGACAGTACTTTAAAATATGAAAATAAACTTAAATCTGAGTATTACTAGTCATTAAAATCTTGAAAGCAGGAATTTTGTCAAGTTCATCTTATTATTTCTTTCACATAGTATACCTTGTGTGCAGATTTAATACATGTTCAACTGAAGTATCTATGTTTCTAACAGTTTGTATTTCCCAATCCATATTACCATTTTTGACTCCTAAGAGATGAGACCATTAAGTTAAATCACTCTAAAATGTAAACTGCACTGGGGCCTCCCCTGGTGGCGAAGGCGGTTTTGCACAGTGCTGTGAAGCTGTGCGCTGCCTACAGCCCAGGTCTGATCCCTGCCCGGCGGCGAGAATCCCACATGGTGCAGCAGACCTCTCCTGACTTGCCCGCTGCTCCCCTCAGCAGTGTATTTCGTCAGTCTGCCTGTTCTGTTCCCCACTGTCTCTGGTGAATCCTCTCACCCTCCTACTCATCAAACCTGTGTCCCAGTTCTTGTATGTATGAATAAATAAATCTTTTTTAAAAATGTAAGCTGCAATGGATATTTTTATAGTTATGATGTTGTTGGTCTCTGGTTAGAAAAATCTGTCACCATTGGCCTGGCTTTCCCAAAAAATCCAAATTTCAGCATCCCTGGTGGGTGGCGCAATGGTTTAAGTCTCAGCACTATCAAACTATTGCCATGAGTTCGATCCCCAGTTAGGGAGCTAACCCACATGGCACAGCAGACCTCTCCTGTCTCTCTCACTGCTCCCCCTCAGCAGTGCATTTCAGAGGATCTGCCTGTTCTGCTGCCCACTCTAGTCTGGTGAATTCTCTCACACACATACCCCCACACACACACACCTCTGGCCTACACCCCAGTTCTTGTATGCATAAATAAATCTTTTTAAAAAATCCAAATTCCGGGCCTCCCAGGTGGCGCAGCGGTTGAGCGCTGGGTTGCGAAGCTGCCCGCGCCTCTGCAGCGCCGGTTCGATCCCCGGCTGCTCCCCGGCCACCGGAGGAGGGTCCCACATGGCGCGCAGACCTCTCCTGCCGCCCGCTGCTCCCCTCAGCAGTGTACTTCGGTCCTTCTGCCTGCTCTGCTCCCCGCTCTGGCTCTGGTGAATTCTCCCACCCTCCCGTGCTTCTGACTGTACCCAGTGCATGTATAAACAAAACAAACAAATAAATAAATAAAAAAGCATGCCTCTAAAAAAAAAAAAAAATCCAAATTCCATCCTCAAATCCAAATCTCACAGAAAAGATTCTACTTCCCCAAATGTCCACTTTGAGAGGGATAAAATTTTATTACTAGTTGAATCCCTAAATTAAGTACTGTGAAGGGAGGCAAAATGACTGCTTGAAAATGTGCCCTCTCTCATTTCCAGGTCTTGCAACGTGAGTCTGAGTGGGAACCAACAGAGTGAAATAAAGAGTGTTGCTCAAAATTCTTAAATTCTTGTGTTAAGTACATGTAATGACAGCGTCATACACGTCATCTACTAAAATGACATTGACTCAATTCACAAAAACTCCCTGGATCAGATTTCCATCTAAATCACAATCCTCATTATAACCTTCATTCACACACTACTTTTCCTTCACTGCACAGATATCACAGCTTTTTTCGTTAACTTTTCATTATACATTCCTCTGTATGACTGGCTTTGAGTCTGTTCCTCCAGGAGGGCCAGGATCAATCACATCAATTCCTTTCAGTGCTATACTCCCAACACCTAACAAGGTCCCTGACGTTAACAGAAGTAAAAAGGCTAAGGCTGAGGAATGAACTGAATGAGATGAATTAGCACTTGAAGCAGAACAGCAGGGAAACAGCTCTTAAGGCCCCCCAAAGCACACAGGGCATGGTTTCCCCCTCAAAATCTGTCCAGCCTTCATTTCTTCCAGCCTTCCCTCTTTACTCCAAGAAGGACATTTTACACTCACAAAATATGTGAACTTTAAGTCATCCAGTCCACCTGTCTTACAAATCCGGTAACAGCGACTCAAGGACATTACATGCAACGGACTCAATAACAACGCATGCATCCTACAGAACCAACGCTCCTTTATAGAGGCGAGAAACTGGGAAAAGTGTAGAGAGAAAATGCCAGAGTGGCGAGTGAAGCCTTACTCATCCCTACAGGTGAGAACCGCACAGGGGAAATGCCAGAAAACAAAGGCTAGAGTCTGTGCAACACACGCCCGCCTCACAACAGCTCTTCCTCCTAATAACCTTCCAAAGCACTTTTTCGGGAGCAGTTCAGCAGCACCCTTCAACTCTCAGAAGTTTGGGGAAACTGAAAAGACTCCAGATCTGGAAAGGGGGGTATCTTAAACCATGGCTCTCCCGGCCACCCAAGCAAAAACCCAAGGAGGGACTTCTTCAGCCAGCCGCCAAGGACAAGCAGCCCCCACGCGTGGGCAGCCGCGAGAACCCTGGTTTTGCAGCCCAGGGGCGCTGCACCCCAGCTGCGGCTCCCCCGGGCCGGACTCGGGGGCAAGGTTAGGTGCCCAAACTCAGTGTCTGCAGCTGTCCCGCGGGACTGCGCGCCACCGCGAGGGGTGAGCTGAGCAGAGCCCGGGCACGCAGCTCCCAGCACAGCGCGCGGCGCGCGTTCGAGACTCGGCAAACGTCAGCGACTGTCATTTTATTCAGCTCAGAGCCCCTTTGACACAGCTCATCCCCCCGCCACCCCGGCCCCGGACGGGCGCCCTTCCACCCTTTCCGCTCCTGAGGGGCCGAGGACACGCCAGCCTGGAACCCATTTTCCAGAAGCCGCCCGGGCCGAGCCAAGGGCCGGCGCCCCCGCTCACAGCTCCCCGCGGGCGCCCGCGGCGGCGCTCCCGGCGCGTCCCGGCCCCCGCGCGGGCCCCGACCCCCGCCGCCAGCCCGGCCCCCGCACGGGCCGCGGTCGGGGCCGGCGGCCGCGCGACCCTCCGCCCAGCCCGTCTCCGCGCGCCGCTCGGCTTCCGCCGGGGCCGGCCCCGACCCGGCCCGGCCCGGCCCGCAGGACCCCGCGGCCGCCTCCGGGGGGCTCGGCCCCGCGCTCACGTGGGCGCCCGGCCCGGCCCACGTCACCCGCCGCGCCGCCCGCCGGCCTCGCCGGCCCGGCCCGGCCCGACCCCGCGGCCCAACCCGGCCCGGCCCCCGCGCCCCCCGCCGGCCTCCGCGCCCCGGCCCGGCCGGTCCCCCGCCCCCCGCGGGCGCCGCACTCACCGCGACGCCGGGTCCGGCCCGCCGGGCTGGGGCCCACGCAGGCCCGGCGGCCCCCGAGCATCCACGCCCCGCGCCCCGCGGAGCCTGCGCCGCCGCCCGGCCGCACCGCGAGGGCGCGCGCCCCGCCGCCCCGTCCGCCCCGCCGCCTGGTCCCCGCCCGGCCGCGGCCACCTACGCCGCGTCGCTCCGGCGCCGGCCGCGCAGCGTCTGTTGAGCCGAAGCGCCGGGACGCGCTCCCCGGCCGGCGCGCGGCGCATCGGCGCGGAGGCCGCCGCCCATTGGCCCGCGGGCGGTGGCGCGTGCGGGGCTGGGCCTATCCGAGCCCGGCCGGGAGCGCGGCGCGGGCGGCGGGGCGGGGCGGGGTTACTACGGGTCACTCTGCGGAGCCGCGGCCGCCGGACCAGCCGCCGCCGGCGCGGGGCGGGGCGGGGCGGGGAGGCGGGCGGGGGCCCGGCCGGCGGGGGCGGGGGAGGGGCGGGGGAGGGGCGGGGGAGGGGCGGGGGAGGGAGGGCGCGGGGCGCAAGGGGGTCTGCTCGCGCTCCGGGAGGACGAAGTGCGCCCGCACCCCACCCCAAAAGATCTCCTGACGCCCTGTCCCTGCTGTGCGAATCCCAACCCGGATCATGAAATTCGTGCGTGTCCTGCGTGCACACTCGCCCGTCAGGTTGTGTAAACGAGGGGGCTTTGGAACCAGCAGGATGCGCCTCTATTTTTGTTTCTTATTTTGGCTTCACCCCCCCACCCCAGCCAATATCCCAGCCCCCCTAAATGCATTCTCTACACGACTTTGATATTTGATGTCCAAGGGTAAAGTTTGCCCCAAATTATTGTCGGGAGACCTTCTTCTTCTAACTCAAAACGTGAATCTGGGTTGGAAAGACTGACTTTCTATCTCATTTGAGACCTTCCCGGAGGAAGAAAAGCCTTCAAGGTCAGGTCGCCCCCCTCTGCCCCCCACACCCCCCCAAGGAAACAAAAGAAACCTAGAGGAACCAAATCACCGATGATGAAAGCAACAACCCTGCGCTGTAAGAAAGAAAATTTTCATGACCCTAGTAGTAGTAGAAGGGTTGGGTTTTTTTTTTCCAATCCAACATATTATTTAGTTGGTCTGTGAACGAAGTTAAAACACTCTCCGTTTTGCTACCACGAGAAATAAAACTGATTGGGGGCTTTGGTTTGGTGTCTTACCCAGGGAAGGAACTGGAAATAGAATAGCAAATTTTCTGCCTGCGAAAGTTTTCTTTTAAGTAGGTGAAAGGTGACTTCCATGAGCCAGCCTCAGGCTGGAGCAGATAACCACTTCCCAACAAAATCTCGTAACAATCCGTGAAGCAGCCAGAACTTGAACTAGGTGGGGTAATGATGCATAGAGCAGAGAAAGCTCGCTCACCTTGGGCCCAGGCCAATTAAATACCTACAGGAATGGTTACCTGACTCAGGCAACCTGTTTTCCCACTACACAATATGCCCACTTGCTGGCTCCTCTGTGAAAATGGTATGTGGGCTCCTACCTAAAAAGACTGCCCCCACTCTCCTGCAGTGGGAAATATAGTGTACAAGTGGTAATTTCAGAACCAGGAAAAGCCTCAAATAGCTTCCAAGCAAGAAAACCAATATTGAATCTTTTTTTTTTTTTTTTTCTATAAGCATGAAACAAACCAGTAGAATTCCAGTAATACCTTTGAATATCTTTTGCCCTTATCGTTTGTGTATTGTGAAATGTATGTGTGATATATGATTTTTACCAGAAAATATTCCTTGCAATGAAAATTCAAAATTCTTGTCTTGTTTGCTGTTGAACACTTAGGCTAAAGAGAAATGTTATATTTCTATTTCTCGAGCTTTTTTTGTTTTCTTAAGTAAAATTGTAATACAAGCACAGTTCCTTTTAAAAAGGGCTTGAGGCCTCCCTGGTGGTGCAAGGGGTTAAGAGGCCACCTCTGAAGCTAGCCCCAGCCACTGTAGCACAAGATCAATCCCCAACCAGAGAGTTAACCACATGGCGCAGCAGACCTCTTCTGACTCGCCCGCTTCTCCCCTCAGCAGTGTATTTCAGTCAGTCTGCCTGTTCTGTTCCCCACTCTGTCTCTGGTGAATCCTCTCACCCCCCCAACACCTCTGGCCTGTACCCCAGTTCTTGTATGCATAAATAAATCTTTTTTAAAAATAAAAAAAATAAAAGGTCTCGAAGTATTTTTATTGCTATGTAGAACTTTTAGAGTTATGGAATTTGACTGCATTTTTCTCTTCTTTTTGGAAATTCAATTCAGAAACAGCAAAGCTTAACAGAATGAAAACATCCAGTATTTCCTTTCATGGTTTTGTTATTTCTCCAAATTATAGGGGAATTGAGGAGAAATGTCTTTCTAATTCTCATGAATACCTCATGATCTGTTTCATGTAAAGGGTAGCAGAAATAGTATGTGATTTTATCATAGACTACTGCTGGCACGTTTCATAACCATTATAATGGGAAACCAGGACACGCTGATGTTTAAAAACTGAACAGTAAATTTTTGTTCTATGACTTCTTGTGGACATTTTTGGAGGGAGTAGGTAACTGAGGTTCTGGCTTCAAGTAGCAGAAGACTCAACAAAACCCAACCTAATCTATAACATTTACTGACCTCATGCAAAGAGAACTCAAAAGGCAGGCAAGTCCAAGACAGAGCCAAGGACCCTGCCATGTCATTGAGGACTTTCACGGTCTCAACACATGGCTTCTGCCTTGGGCCATCATATCAAAGATGGCAGCCACAGTTTTTTTGTTTTGTGTTTTTTTTTTTTAAGATTTATTTATTTATGCATACAAGAACTGAGGTGTAGGCCAGAGGTGCAGGGGGTGAGAGGACTCACCAAAGACAGAGTGGGGAGCAGAACAGGCGGACTGACTGAAATACACTGCTGAGGGGAGCAGCGGGCGTGACAGGAGAGGTCTGTTGTACCATGTGGGTCAGCTTCCTGGCCGGGGGCATCAAACTCGTGCCACAGTGGCTGGCAACAGCTTTATAGTGCTGAGACTTTACCCCTGCGCCACTACCAGAGAGGCCCGGCAACCACAGTTTTAAGTTTCACATGAAGACAGAACAGCATCTGGCCAAGAATAGGGGCATGTTTCCTAAATTCTACATTTTGTTAAACAAGAAACTGTTGTGAGCAGACTCACAACAGACCAATCCTCAAGGTTCATTGGCCAGAATTGGGCCACGTATCCATATCCTAGCCACGAGGGAGGTAGGGTAGGTGGAAGCATTTGCAGCAGTTGTGGTGGAAGGTACAGTCCATCAGTACAGAAGCACTCATGGGAAGAAACCTATGTGGTGGATGGGGACCCAGACCCAGTTCCAACGTGAATGTGTTTAGAGGCTTCCCCAGACCGATAAACAACTCACCAACAGAGTGTTCAAGGGTCCGCTCAATTCAGCTTAATTCTGGTACTATCTAAAGATAATATCAGATTTCACAGGTTAAGGGTTGAGGCTCCCAAGACTGCCCTCCAGTTGCAAACCCGGGCTGTTATCTGTGCTTCTGACCAAGTGGCTATAAATGAGAGGCTCCTGCTCCCCAGATTTGATTAATTTGCTAGAGCCACTCACAGAGCACAGAAAACCCATGTACTCACAGGATCACCAATTTACAGAGCATTTTATTCAGGAACAGCCAGTTAGAAGAGCTGCATGGGGCAAAATATGGGAAAGTGCACACACAGAACTCCCGTCCATGCCCTCTCTCGGCACATCACGCTGCCAGCATCTCCTCATCTTCACCAAGCCAGAAGCTCTCAGAACCTGTCCTCTTGGGTTTTTATGGAAGCTTCATTACTTAGGCACGATTGATTAAATGAATGGCCACTGGGGTTGAGCTCAGTCTCTAGAGGTCTAGGGTAGAGCTGGAAGTTCCAATGCTCAAAACCTGTGGCTGACTTTCCTGGTAACCAGTCCCCACCTTGCGAGTTTCCTGTAATCACTATTTGCATAACGAGATATCTTTATCACTCTCAACTTTTTGGAAATTACAAGGGTTTGGGGAATTGTGAGCCTGGAATAATGAATGAAAATCAAATATATATGAGAAATTAAGGGTCATCGGAATAAGCATGAGATCACAATCACCCGGGGGAAGGCCTAACCAGCAATGTCTGCCATGGGTTTCACCTGAAATTACCCATCTCCAGCTAAAAGTGGCTCAAATAATAAAACCATCTGTCATTTCACTTAAAATTCCCAGAGGAAGGCAATTTCAGCATTGCATTAGAGGCTCAATGGTGTCACCAAGGACGCTCCTTCTCTTCATTCTGCTGTTCTTTCCCTTCATGGTTAAGCATCTAAGCATCATCTTTGAACAACACCCCAAAGTAAGAAGGACAGGTGACTTCTCCTACCTGTCAGTGTGTTCACGGGGCGGGGGGGGGGGGGTGTGCATCTTTCCAAGATGGACCCATCCCACTTCCCCTATACCCATCACAAGCAAATGAAATCTCCCTGATAAATGTAGCTCCATCATAGTGGAATGGTGTAATATCCATGAAAAGGGAGGTTCCGATGGAACTTAGAGTAAAAAAACTGAGGCTGGAAGGTCTCCCAAGGACAAACACCAGAGGTGGTAGTAAGGATGATTGATGAATCTTAGACTAAACCCAGCTATGCAAATTTCCAGGAATCTGTGGTGGGGTCAGAAAGAATTTTTCAGCCAGATGTGGGGCAGAGAGGATTATTAATCTTAGAAGACCAACCCAATCTGACCCCAAGGTGATAATTTCCACATAATTTCCATCAAAGAACATCATAAACTTCTCCCCCACCTCCCTACCCTGGTAAAATGCAGTTCTTGCCTTTTAAGACTACCCATTGGTGCCTATGCAGGCGTTATCTCTTTTCTTGTTCTCTTTTCCTTAATAAACTTGCTGTGTGCTGATGAATAGGAACGAATGCTGAATTCTTTCTCAGAAAGATCCAAGAACCCCTTGTGCCAAACCCCATTATCCGAACCCCAACAGTCCCCTGTTCCCTGACCTCCCTAATGAAGGGTAGAGCTGAGCAGGAGAGGAAACACGAAAGAAGACTTGGAGGAGGCACATGGAGCAGAGAGACATGTGAAGTACCGCTTATTTCTCCTGCTTATTAGACTTGTACCATGGACTTGGGGGACATGAAGAAATACATGAATGAGATACAAATGGGAGGCCGACAATCGCAGCCTTTAACTTGATTTGTACTTTGATTTTCTTCCTTTCCTTCCAGACTTGCCTGGCCCCTTCTACCCCTTTCCTATGGGTTCCCACCAGAAGGTTCCCTAGACTTGTGGCAAGATTTTGGGCCCCAGAAGCACCTACTTTGGTCCAATCCTGTTTGACTGGGCATTTACCCACGAGGGGATGGGTAACTTTGGGTGTTTTATTGGAAAACTATTATCCTTCTTCTCTCCCTACACACACTAGTCTATAAAAGTTCTTCCATACTAAGAGCATGTTGCAGATGGCAGAGCCCATTTAAAGTGTGCAGGTTTGGGGGCCACAGGATACCCCTCAGTCTGCTCACTAACAATAGGCCATCTACTAGGACCGGGAGACAATATTCTAGCAACTGGGGATATAGCATCATTTGACCTTTGGTTCAAAGCATATACTACATTTGGAAAAACAGAAAAACCTGCCAAAAAAGCCTCCTCCTCAAGCAAGAGACTTACCTAGGTCTTCAGGAGACCTTTAAGAGTGCCATCATGTAGCATTTATCTGTGATGGAACGTATCATGTGCCTGGTATTGCTCCTCCACCAAAAACACTTGGTTGCACACTAATGTTATGCCAGATTCCATGACGGCAAATCAGTCACTCTGAAGACTTGGATTGTGGTGCTGGCAAAGCTCAGTGGGCAGGATGGCAAACTCATGCCTGGGTTATGTACCAGCTCCAGTAAGGATGGATGAATGACTGCCTTATGTATTAGTGAAGAGCAGCCATGAGGTGGAAATTCATAGGAAATTCAGCATCTATTGGGTCCATGTACACCAAGAGGGTATGAGCAGGGCATAATGTCATCTGCCACATGTGGG
>NW_023601558.1:0-18807 GCF_014898055.3 Talpa occidentalis
GAAGTTATTGAATGAGTAATAAGTCAATGTGTTCAATATGACATACAATAGTCTTCATAATTTATATTGCATTTATGATATGGTTCATATCAACTTTGCCAACATTAGGTTTTATCACTCCATGACTCATTCCTTGTATTTCAAATGAATAACAGTTTCTACTTTCTTGCATACATTCAATGGTTTTTTTTACCATTATGTATTTTCTTTTTCTTTTCTATTTGCCTTTTTCTATGATTTATCCTAAAGCATGCTTGCTCATCGACCAAGGAATTAGGCATTGCACATGTCTCTCCTTCATGGAAGGATTTTCTTATTGGAAGTATCTTCTACAATATACCTGGGTAAGTCTCTATCCTCTATGTTCTTCAATACTTTATCTACTAACAATAGCATGTTATAATTATTTCTTTATATCTCACATCAGTCCACCAGATGACGGTAGCCCCACAGGACCACTTCCCTATCCTTTTTTATTATTACTCCTTGACACAGAATAACTACTCAACAAAGATTTGGAAAACAACCACTGGAAGGGAGGGAGAAAAGAAGGAAGGGAAGAAAGAAGGGGAAAAATGAAAGAAATTGGTTAATCATTATTACCATAAGAGATTTAAGCATAGAGGCCTCCCCTGGTGGTGCAGTGGTTGAGTGCTGGGCTGCGAGGCTGCCCGTAGCCTCTGTGGCACCGGTTCGATTCCCTGCCGCTGGCGAGGGTCCCACATGGTGTGCAGACCTCTCCTGCCACCCGCTGCTCCCCTCAGCAGTGTATTTCATCAGTGTGCCTGTTCTGCTTCCCGCTCTAGCTCTGGTGGATTCTCTCACCCTCCCACGCTTCTGACTGTACCCAGTGCTTGTATAAATAAATAAAAAAAAATTAAAATAAAAGAGATTTAAGCATATGGCACCTGTACTTTTCAAAGATGGCCAGATCAATACCTGCCAGGCCACTTGTTCTTCCCACAGAGTGAAGGTGACCTGCTCCATTTCAGGTTATGTGCCTTTATTTAATCATAAACATTTGCTGAGTGACAGTGACAACTACAAACACATTCTAGGAAGACAAAGATGATTACCATATGGTTTGCCTACTCGTGATATCAGGACAGAATATGAATATAAGAAACAATTATAGTTAGACAAGAGATGGCAGAGGTGTTATGGGAGAAGCAAAGAGCAAGGTGTTTTTCAGATATGGGAAAGGATCAGATTGGAGGTGACATTTGAATAAAAGTGCTGTTAAAACATGATCAGCCAGAAATTAGAGAAAGGACATTCTGGAGAAGACTATATATGTGTGTGTATATACATTAAAAAGGAATTTTATGACTAATTCAAACAACCAGAAGTAGTTCAGAAAGATTGATATGAATACTCAGGGTATCTTTGGAAGGAATTATGGATGATGTATGCTAGGACTTTCTCTTCTTTTTCTGGTTAGCTAGCTTTCTTTTAAAAATCAGTGTAAGTATGGTGAACACACTATGCCAATCAATGTCAAACCTCTTGCAACAACTAAGGCATATTTAGTGTTGGGGCACTCCAGTGAACTCAATGAAACTACGTAGACACCCTCTCTTATTTTACTTTATATGAATTGTCATTTTTGAGCAATGTATCTTCTTGGGAGCTCTGAGGATGACATTACTGAAAACTCAATGGCTGCCTTGTCCTTCCTGTGTGGCAAAGTTTAGGGCCAAAATCACCCTGGTGGGGCCACTTGGACTCATGAGATTATGGAGAAGCAAGAGCCAGAATCTACCCTTGGTTGAATTCCTATACATAGTACAAGTATCAGCTGCCCTCAAAATGTTAATGTACAACTGTGGGCACATCAGGACCCACAATTTGCACATTCTATAGGGTTCCAGCCATCCTTGCATGTAAAAACGAAGCATAATCAGTGCTTTAATAGAATAGTGTGCATAGAGAGGAGAAGAAAGAATAACAAAACACTCAAAGTTACCCATCACCTTCTGGGTCAGTGACTAGTCAAACAGAGTTGACCCAAAAGGGGCAGCCATAGCCCAAAAGCTTACAGCAAGTCTAAAGCACTTTTTGGCATGGAACCATGTAAAGGGAGGGAAAGGGGCCAGGCAAAGCAACATCAAGGTACAAATCAAGGTAACAGTGCCATTGTCAGCCTCCCATGTGTCTCTCAGGTGACTCCTCCAAGTGTCTCTTTCAAGTAGTCTATGTCTCTCCTCCATGTCCTCCAAGGCCCTGGTGCACGTCCAAAGCCAAGAAACAAGTGAGCCTTTCTCCACATGTCTCTCTCCTGTGTGTCCCCCTAAGCCCACCTACCTTCTATGTTATGTAGTATCCCCTGACCACTTACTTCTGGCCCTCATTAAATGGGGCGGGGAACATGGTAACTCCCCCTTTCATGGAGACACCTCTGTTACAATTCTGCTTCCAGGGTAAATATTTTTTGCTGTATTATCTTCCCTAGATTGGTTAGGTCCAGAGAAATCACAGACCTACCACCAACAGTACATATTTTTACTGTTGATAAGATCCTGTGGTGGTAGATTTGCACTCACATCTCCTATAAGTTCTTCAGACCAGAAGAAGCTAAGCAGACCCTCATTATTCTTTCAAGTCACAGTATCTGTTACAAATATACTTCTCACTAGGGCAAACATTAATTTTCAGACCCAGAAGAAGGAAAAGTCATTCCAAAGGGCCTCATAATTTTGAGAAGATACTTTGCTCACAACGGAGTCTGCACTTTTGTTCTCACTTGAACAATTGTATTTCCATGACATAAAGATGCGTTTATCAACATGTCATTAATTAAGAACAGCAGAGAAATACTGCCTCATTAAATATCCATTTATCAATTCAAATATGTTTGCAATATTATCATTAAAATATTTTAAATCTAAAATTTTTAAAAACCTGTCTAAGAATTGCATTTTCTTTTGTTGTACACAGGCTGAAAAATAATTAAGAGTTATGCTTAACTTAGCAAAACTTCTCTCTCTCAAGTTTCCCTACAATGACTTAGTGCAAAGACTCAGCAGATCTTTGGCATTATTTTTCAAAGTGGCAGTTGGAATGACTACAGAAATCATAAGCTAATTTTTTTTAATTTTCTAAAATTTATTAGAATTGAGTTTTTTTTTTTTATCAATGGCAGTAATTGGCAGGAATGTTGGAATTCCAGACACAACGCAAGGTCATGTTTTCCAGTAATTCAATTTTCTCCAGCTCTAATCAATTATGTTAGAGTGCTTAGGTCAAAATGAGTCGGTGGGAATAATTATTTTTCCCACAACTATTCACCAAATTATAGTCTACAATTACAAATAAGTGCAATATTAAGGCTGTGGAAAATAATGTTTTTTTTAAATTATAAATAGGAGTTGAAAAGAACCCCATAACTTTCTAGTTTGCCTTAGTCTCTGTATGTCAAGCAGATATACTGGTTGAATAGTATCCACAACAGCACAACTCATTACCCTAAAGATTTGGATAGGTAACAAGTCAAAGGGTGTTCTCCAAAATGCCTTAAACAAATATGTCCCATAAAATATTCACATAATTTGCTTAAAACACTGGTGATGTCTTTGCTCTCTCATGGTAATGCCAAACTGATTTCCTATTTTTAATTTTTATTAGCATTTTAAGAATTGTTTGCCTGTATCACTATTGAATAATGAAGGTGTCATCTATCCTTTATATGCCAACAATAGCCTCTGAGGTCAGATTTACAAGAACAAAGGCAACATGGCTGGCAGGATGTTGAGGGATGCCAAGGTCTATTGTGAATCACACCAGCCTCAACAAAGGACACCAGGCATTACCTGGGACCCTGGTTGAAGGTGGGGGGAGAAACCTGCAATAACAACTGCCCACATTTTCTAGGTATTTATGGAAATGAAAATAAGAAGACAATAGCCCCTTCATGGCATGAGCATAACTCACAGGAGTGCTGCCCCGTTTCCTTTTACCACCTCTCAACTCAACCTGTTAAAGCATGATGCTCTTTCTGACATTTCCTGAAATGCAAATTTTTTTTGCAATAATGACTTTCATCCTGGGAGTACTTACAAATTCCAACCGTAGTAGAGTCTAAGAGCCATAGTAGTTGGAATGAGACTGACTAGTTCCCTTGGATTGTAGTTGAATAGTGTTCTCTTCAATGTGTCTGCATGCATTTCACATAGACTTGCTGGGGAAGATTGGCAAGGAAATGAAAGATCTCGTGCCGTCATGAAACAAGATAGACCTTGAAGGGAGCTGCCTTACATCTATACTTCACTCTATCACTCGTTATGCAGGTGAGCCTAGTCCCATTATATGGCCTCTTTGCAACTCACTTTCCTCATCTGTAAAGCAGAGATATTCATACTTGTAAAAGACTACTACTGTCTGCCTGCTCTGGGGTGATAGCTCAATAATGCATAGCTGTTGAGTTCTTATAGAAAAGTAGGTCTCTAAGGATGGGAGAGAAAGGCTGGCTGCATTCTACTCTTAAATCATGCTACACCTAGATAATATAACTTCGTTTCTAGGGCCCATCTTTGGAGAAAAGGGACTTAGATGGATGAGCAAATGCACTAGAAGCCTGTAGAAAGTCACAATTATATCCTGTGAGATGTGAAAAAGCAGAGAGAATATGATAAAGGCAGTTGGCAATTTTTGCAAAATAATTGCAGATATATAATGAATAAGGAAAGTCAGAAGTGTTCATGTGATTTAGGGGAAAAGGACTGAGGCTTGAGGCAGTTAGAATTGGCTCAGCATAGGGAAGATCTAATCCAACAGCAGAACTAAGGTGAGACACATCTGTACTGGCAGGTGATGACTATTTTGTTGGGATACTTGGAGATAGTGGTCTAAAACATAGTGAAAAGAATTGCAATATTTGATATCTAATAATCTGTTTTACCACGTGCATTACATTACCTATAGTACTTAAAACAATGGCTATTTTCTCTTTGAAGAAGTAGTGTTTCATCAAGTCCAGTGAGGTAGAAACCACATGACAACATTATATCCACATTTTCTAGTCAACCTGGGTCCATTTGTCACTTAGCTCTCATCTCCAACAACAAATTAATGTAGAACCTTTACAATCTGGTCCCAATCTCATATGACACTTCCTGCATGAACTGGCATATCTAGAGGTAGCACCAGGTTACTTGACCATACAAAATGGGGTTATGTTGTCTCTATTTTCCACAATTTTGCCCATGTACAACCTATTCCTGGAAAACTTCCTCTCTTCATTCTGTCCTCAGAATCTCTCTTCCTGTCAAGGTCTAGCATGTTTTTTGGACTATGACTATAATTAGCTCTGCTAGGAGGCCCTTGCAGCCAGGACCATGGCTCCATTTCTAACATCATCTCAATGTCTTGCTCACGTGAGTTCTTCTGATAATTACAAGATGTTGTCAGACCATCTTATAATTTGTTTTCAAAATAAATAAAAGTCACAACTAAAAATATTATGGTTAATTATAGGCATTTTTAGCTATAGATATTTTATCTCCTCTTTGTCTATTTATTGTTACACTAATATTTAAAGATACAAAAGCAAACAGATGACACACACCGTAATTATAAATACAATATAGATGACAAGAAGACATTCCAGGCAGTGGATTTACTGTAAATGATGATTTTCCACAATTCCCAGAAAACTGTGACCACAGGACTCTTTGATTGATAGAATCAGGCTCTGACAGAGAATCTGGCTAGAGCTGCTCCTGATTTTGACAAGGATGTCTGTACTTTTCTAAATTAGAGGGACCTGCTGCACTCTGCTGGGTATAGCCCAAGGCCACATTGCCTGTTGAAAGAAGCCATGACTTTAGTTAAGATCCAGGACCCAGCCTTGGAAGACATGAACAAACCTCTTTTCCCAACATCTCCCCTCCCTACCTAGGAAAACAAAGGCTTTGGGAGGATTGAAAATATACTCAGTGCAGCTTCGACAGTGCTGGTCTACTCATGATGATGGCACGAATACCCAACAATCTGTCTCAGTTGCTTCCAGATTATGCTGTTTCTAAAGTATCTTTTCCAGTGAAATGAAGGCATAATTTCTTTGTGGGTCCCATTCTCAGTTTATGAATACTTCCCAAAATGGCCACGTTAATTTCCACCTCACCCAGCATATACAAATTTTATGCAGTGATTCAACCTGCAAGCTCTGTCCTGTCTTGACCCCCAGTTCCTTCAGGGAGGACATAAAATCCTTCTTACATCTCACCTACTGGTCACTAAGAGATTACCCTCCCTCCTCACCACCCCAGTATTATTCCTATAAACTCCACAGAGCTCCACACTGAAGCCAGATCCAATTCTATTTGGTTGCCGCCTTATTTTCAATAACTCCTTTTTCCTGAGTTTCAGTCCTAGGCAATAGCTGAGGAACTTTGTGTGTTGACCCCAAAGCTGTCAACACCCACCTGCCTTTGGCAGCTGCCTGTCAACAGAGTTGCCTTTTAACAAAGTCTGGGCTCCTTTGTCCCCAGTGTTCTATCTCCCCAGGGATCCACCAAAAGATACTGAAGATGCTAGGACCTTACCATCTTCCTCTTCACCAGTCATTAATATGGAATTTTAGGTGACCATAAGAAAACTAAGCTAAGACATCAATTATTTAATAATTAATTTAATAATGAAAACACTGGCTGCAAATGTACTCTATGGCAGGTAGTGCATGAAACACTAGAAATACAGCAAGAGGCAGGAAGTGCCTTAGAGAACTCTGAAAATAAAATTGCATTCTCCCCTTACATATATTTAAATATTAATAAGTCCCAAAATAAGCTTAAAAAATCAAGCCCCTGGGAATCCACAAAGACAGCTTGGAAGCAAAGCAATCCTAGTCCCAACCCTGAACTCCTCAGGATGTATGAGGTGCTGATAAATGGGTTCTGATGTACTAAGAGTTGTCTTTAGAAAGTCACATTCCTATTTTTAATAAATTCAACCAAACTAAAGTCAAATGTGCTTTTATGTGGACTTGAAAGGAAAGCAGTCTTTCTTTCAACAGAGCATGCAAAAGTAAGAAAAATTAATTATTTTTTTTTGAATGTTGAGTGTTGTGTGAGGTAGAATAGTGGTTCCCCTGAAATACCTACTCACTCACCATGAATCTGTGCACATCAAAGGGGATTTTGCAGACATGACTCAATTAGGTATTTTATCATAAAGAGATTACCTTGGGGAGATTATCTTGGATTACCCAGGTAGGTCCTAGGTAATCACAGAGGTCTATAGAGGGTGGGGATGTCAGTCAGGAAGAAGCAGTGATAATGGAAGACAAGGACAGAGAGGCAAGAGGCTATGTATAAGCTAACACAGGATGGCAGTGTGTAGAAGTTGGAAAAGGCAAGGAATGGGTTCTAGAGCCTCCAGAAGGACGTGGCCCTGTCAATCCATGTTTGACTTTTGATCTTTCACACGGTCAGGTAGTGAATGTATTTTATTTTAAACAAGTGCCATGGCAACTTCTTAGAGCAACAATAGTAAACTAACATAGATACAGCAAATATTTCATCAATAATATTTCATTTCTATTAGACTTTTAGGAAGGAATAATACACATTAAACATTGCTGATAATTCATATGAAGATAAAAAATTGCAATATCATTTGAATGTGAAATATCCAGGTTATCCACACATAATGTAAATAAGAGACTGAAATGACACAAGGATTTGATCATCACAGTGGTTACTCTTGACTCTAGACAAGGAAAATCAAGACAAAGGCCAACGATGTGATGACTGCATAGAATATGTTATTATCCTTTGTGAAAATAGATCCTTCAACAAAACACACATATCACCTGAACCTCTTGTTTTTGTAATTCAGTGACAGCTTCATATCATTTGTAAACTAATAATTTTCCACAGAGTAAGATTTTACAGATGAACTTATCCAGACACATGTCAACCTTAACACCAATGATTCCAAAGTCTCACTCGGTCCATAAGTAATTTCATGAAATCGTTGGTTACAATACTATCAAGGAGTAGGTAAGTGGTCAATATTGTAAAGTTAATTTTGTTAGCGGTAAGGGCGGAAAAAAGAAAAGTTGGCTCACAATAAGATCTTTCAAACTCAAGGATGCACCTCCCTTTAATGCAAATCACCAACAAACTGGAAAACCATGATTTGGTCTTACCTAATGATTCTAAAATGTGTTACATTGTGGTAAAAATGTTAGTACTATCACTTAAATCCTTACTTTTCTTTAGACCAAAAAATAAAAATGCAGTAAAGACTGCCCATGATCTCCACCTCGCTGTGCCTTGCATACCTGCTCCACTGCTCTGGTTCAAGACAATTAATCCTAATATCCAACCCTCCTGTGGTAATTTCTCATCTTGGCAGGTCTCCTTCTGTAATGACTAAAGGGGAGTGGCCGAGTTCCCAAAGCTTGGGCGCAGCCAGATGCAAGCTACCTCACAGAAGTGAACAGCCTGTCTGGCCTCTCTCTTTGCTTCTCCTCCTCATCCTTGTTTCCCTCCCTCCCTCCTGTCTTCTCTCCCATTTTCATTTTCCTTCCATTCCTTGTCTTCTTTCTTTATCCTGCCCTCCATTCCTCTCTCCTCTTCTCCCTCATTTCACTAAAAAACAGTTTGACTAAAAAGACAAACAACACAAAGCAAACAGGATCCTCTCCCAAGCTTTCAGTACGATGGAGAATTTAAGCTGCCGCCTTCTCTACCAAGTATAATTAGGTGATTGACAAATGGCAGGTAGCAATGGAGATGGAAATAATCTCTATTATCATGCCTTCCTTCCTCAGAGAAAGAGCTCTAGTGTCCTCATTTTTTCAACCCAACTCCAATTTCATATTTATGAAAAGCTAGTCTCTGCCACTCCCCAGCAATCTGCTTATTGAGCATACTTCCCTCCAAGCATAATTACATCCCCCATCCCTTGGTATTGCATCCTTTCATTTCATTTTCCCCTGCATCTCCTGCTGTGCCGACTGCCTTCACAACACTTCATGCTCTGACCAAGAGAATAGGTCATTGATTTTTTCCCCCAAAGCCAGTACCACTCTGTGAATTGGTCTTGATCCCTAGAGACAGGGAGTGTAAGAGAGAGAGAGAAATGGAGAGAGCATGATAACACAGCCATAGGACACTGGGTCAAAGGTCCCCATCCACTCCAGTGTGGCTACATTGTTTTCCCGCCCTCCCCTGATGCCATCTCCTCTAATGACAGATGCTACTGGGTGAGTGCTTATACTAGAAATTAGATGTCATTTCTGTGTGGGCATATGATTATCATATGTACACAAGAGCTTTAGCCAAGATCTGCATTTGGAAAGCAGTGAGCGACAAGGACAATAGCCATTAGTCTATAATTTTGGACTTTTTTTTTTTACCAGCTTAGACAAACTACCCATCATTTATTCACATTTGAGATAGCCTAGAGAAATTGAATATACACCAGTAACTTTGTGACCCAATATTCTGCGATGTTTTATGGTATTCTGAAATTGAGGGTAAGGAGGGAGGACAGACTGGGGGGGATCAGCTGTGTATAATAGACACGGCCTCTCTTCTGGGCCCATGGTTCTGGAGTTTGGCTTATAATTCCCCCAAAGAATTGTACCAGCATGCAAACCATTAATTAATGATCAAATGAGAGCTTTTTTCATGCAGGCTCTTATCTAGGCACAAAGAATACCATGATGAGCAAAGCAGAAAAGAAAAGGGGTAGAGGGTGAAAAGAAAGTCTTTCTACTTCAATTTTATTTATTTATTTATTTATTTTTTAAAGATTTATTTATTTATTTATTTATTTATTTATTTATTTATACATACAAGCACTGGGTACAGTCAGAAGCGCGGGAGGGTGAGAGAATTCACCAGAGCCAGAGCGGGGAGCAGAGCAGGCAGACTGACGAAGTACACTGCTGAGGGGAGCAGCGGGCGGCAGGAGAGGTCTGCCCACCATGTGGGACCCTCCTCCGGTGGCTGGGGAGCAGCCAGGGATCGAACCGCGCTGCAGAGGCTGTGGGCAGCTTTGCGACCCAGCGCTCAACCACTGCGCCACCAGGGAGGCCCTCTACTTCAATTTTAAATCGAGTTGTATGTGAACTTGATTTCACTGGCATCTCTAAAAAGTCATTTTGATCTGAGTTATATGTAAAGGAAATACTGTGAAAACTTTGAGGGTGTGGTTGAGTATTTTATTCTTCTGATTATATTTTGGGTCCTTGTATTAATATGTTCTTTTCTTACTTTGGAAAACACTGGCAACTAGTTATCTCTATGAGAGAAAGTAGATTATCCAAAAGAGGACATTTCTGATATTTTTCAACATACTACCATTATATAGATATATACCTTTATATATATATATATATATATATATATATATATATACCTTTGGATTTGCATTCTTTTGATATGTCTGTGTGCTTTGCTTTATTTATTTGTTTGTTTGTTTAAGATTTATTTTTATTTATACAAGAACTGGGGTATAGGCCAAAGGAGCGGGAGAGTGAGAGGATTCACCAGAGACAGAGTGGGGAGCAGAACAGGCAGACTGACTGAAATACACTGCTGAGGGGAGCAGTGGGCAAGGCAGGAGAGGTCTGCTGGGCCATGTGGGTGGGTCTGTGGCCAGCTGGGAATCGAACCTGGGCTGCAGCGGCTGCGGAACAGCTTCACAGTGCTGCGCTCAACCCACTGCGCCACCAGGGAGGCCCTGGTTTGGTTTTTGAAACCCATAAAAATAACCATCAAATGAAAGGCATTATTTTCAAAGATCAAATCATGTATTCTTCCTATATACCAGTTTATCTTGACTAACAGAGGTGCTGCTTTTTTGATGTTTAAGCCTCTAGTACATTAAAGATGCCATACCCAAAGAAATATTATGTTTAGAATTATTCTGACATTATAAAGACAATTTCTCTCTCTCTCTGTCTCTCTCACACACACACACACACACACACACATAAATAAAACACCCTTTCTACCTCAAATTTCCTCATCTTTTCCTGAATTTTTGAAAACAAATCTCTATTCCATGTAAAAGAGATGACTATTTTCCCTGCTTCTTATTCTCAAAATTAATTTTCATGAGTAAAAAAAAATCTTTTTTGTTTATGTTAGTCTTATTACCGTATTTATTATAAGTACTTTTAACACAGATTTTCTTCATTATCAAAATTTAATTTTCCATTTACTTTTCAGTTAATTTTTTTTTGAAAATGTAAAAATTGGTTGGCCATCTAATTTCCTGCATGTCAATTGCTTATATCTTAGACTGAAAATCTTAAATACTGAGTCATATAGATTTTGAAATTATGTATCTAATAGATTTTAGACTATTATGATGGTTTTATAATATACATACATACACATAACTTGATGATATGCTAGAAATTTGATAGTGCAGACACACACTACATAGGTAAAAAGTCATTCTTTATAATGCACAAGTGGCTAAAACATGGAAGCAACCAAGATGTCTTTGAGAAATGAATGACTCAATGAGCTATGACACTTCCACAAATGGAATATTATTCACCACTAAAATGAAAAGAGCTATCAAGGGACAAGGATGGTTGACAAAACTTAAATGCAGACCACTAAGTGAAAGATTGCAGCCTGAAAAAGCTACATACTGTAAGGTTCAAACTAAAGGATATTCTGGAAAAGGTAAAACCGTTACAGGGCAGGGAGAGGGGCAGCCCAGACCCCACAAACTTGCCTGCTTTAAATAGGTTCTGCCACCCACCACGTCAACACAAAACATATGAGACTTTAATGGGAAGGAACTTTAATACAATTAGGAAACAATACAGGAAAGGCAAAGAATATAGTTTCTAAATCAGGCACCCAAAGTTACCCGTCCCCTCGTGGGGCCAGAGCAAGGCCCCAAAGCCTGCCACAAGTCTAAAGCATCTTCCAGTGGGGACCACAGAAAAGGATCAGAAACAAGCAGACAAGTCTGGAAGAAAAAGAGCAAAATCAAAAGCAAGACAAAAACCACACTTGTCACCTCCCCACGGGTCTCACCCACATCTGTGTCACCCAGTCCACAACCAAAAGACAAGAGCAGTTTCTTCACGTGTCTCTCGGCTCCATGTGCCTCCTCCAGGACTCCTTCTGGCTCCATCCTGCTTCCTTCCTCAGTCTCCTCTGCAGCTTCTTCTCTCCCTGCTCAGCTCCACCCTCCTTTGGGTGGGGGCAGGAAACCTGGAGCCTCCCCCTTTCCTGGGGACCACCCTGTTATAAAACGAGGGGAACATTAGGAGTACCAGGGTCACTGGGGGTGGTGGAAGTTATGAATGGTTGGAGCTGGGTATTTTTAAAACAGTGAAACTATACTGTATCGACATTGTAATGGTGGATGTGCATTACACATTTGTGAAAATTAGGACATGTGCTAGTGTTATAGGACAGGGAGAGGGGCAGCCCAAACCCCGCAAACCTGCCTATTCTAAATGGGTTCGGCCATCCGCCGCATCAACACAAAACATGTGAGACTTTAATGAAAAGGAACTTTAATAAAACTAGGAAACAATACAGGTAAGGCAAAGAGTCTAGTTTCTAAATGAAGCACCCAAAGTTACCCGTCCCCTCGTGGGTAAAAGTCCATCCATATGGGATCGGCCCAGAACAAGGTCCCAAAGCCTGCCACAAGTCTAAAACATCTTCCAGTGGGGACCCACAAAAAAGGGTCACAAACAACCAGACAAGCCCGGAAGGAAAAGAGCAAAATCAACATCAAGATAAAAGCTGCCATTGTCACCTCCCCACGGGTCTCACCCACATCTGTGTCACCCAGTCCACGACCAAAAGACAAGTGCAGTTTCTTCACGTGTCTCTAGGCTCCATGCCCCTCCTCCAGGTCTCTCTGCTCCATCCTGCTTTCTTCCTCAGTCTCTTCTACAGCTTCTTCTCTTCCTGCTCAGCTCCACCCTCCCTTGGGTGGGGCAGGGAACCTCCCCCTTTCCTGGGGACCACCCTGTTGCACTAGGGCCCAGGGATGCTGAGGCACCCAGGGGTTCTTGACTTCTAGGCAGGAAAGAATTCATGTGGGAGTCAGTGTGTGGGTGAGTTAGAAATGAAACTTTTTATTATTATTATTTATTTATTTACAAGAACCAGGGTACAGGCCAGAGTTGGGGGGGGGGGTGAGAGGATTCACCAGAGACAGAGCAGGGAACAGAACAGGCAGACTGAGGAAATACACTGCTGAGGGGAGCAGCGGGCAAGACGGGAGAGGTCTGCCGCGCCATGTGGGACACTCGCCAGCTGGCCGGCCGGCCGGCCAGGATCGAACCGGCGCTGTAGAGGCTGTGGACAGCTTCACAGCGCTGCCCTCGACTGCCTGCGCCACCAGGGGAGGCCCCAGAAATGAAGCTTTATTGTAGGTGCACAGGGGAGAGGGAGGGTGGCAGATGCAAAGAATCCTTCCTTGGGTCTTAAGGCTGCAGATATAAATACTTGCTTAGTTAAATTAGGGGCCAGGGGATTACAGAAGGGCTTCTTAATGGAAATCCACAGCCTTGCTTAACACAAGAGGCAGGAATTTACAGATGAGACCATGGCTTGGGTGGGGCCAGTTTTGTTTAACAAAAGGAGCAGGAATTTACAGATTGGGATAACAATTTTGGCCAATTTTGTTTATCAAAAGCAACTGACTCCTAACCTCCCTTTAGATAAGTTTTACAACTAGTGGCACCTGGTGTGAGATAAGCTGATAGGGCTTGAGTGACTTTGTTCTGAAATGTGAAAGCCTGGAAGTAGGAGCTGCAGCCATGGTGCATAGTTCCTGTGCTCCCTTCACATCCAAGCTCAGAATGTGAACCCTAAGGATGGAAACTTAGAGAAGAAAAATTTAGGACGGAAGGTCTCATGAGGTGACACCAGGTGGGGGGAGGGGAAATTAATGAATCTTAAACTAATCCTAATCCCTTGTTATGGAAGTTTCCAGGACTCTGAGGGGGGAGCAGAGAAGGTTAACAGTCACACCAGACCAAACCAATCAGGCCCCAAGCAGGTTAACTATGGCAGCCTTTACTTTAATTTTGATTTTGCACTTTTCCTTCCAGACTTACTTGGCTCCAGCCACTCCCGTCCTGTGGGTCCCCACCAGAAGGTGCCTTAGACTGGGAGCAGGCTTTTGGGCCTCAGTGGTCCTGCTTTGGGCTGATCCCGTTTGGCTGGACATTTATCCACGAGGGTAACTGGGTATTTCGTGGGAAAACTTTTATTCTATCCTTCTCTTCTCTTAATGGAATACGAATTGTGTCAAAGTTCCTTTCCATTAAAGGTCTTAAGCACTAAAGTATGCTTTCTCTTGATGCAGCGGATGGCAGAAGCTATTTAAAGCAGGTAGGTTTGGGGCGCTCAGGGGGCCCCTTTACCCTGCCCTCCAACAGTTTCACTATTTGCTCATCAGCTGTAACAATTTATCAGAGTAATGTACAGTCTTAGTAACAAGAAACTATATGTTGAACGGGAGGGAGTGTATAGGAACTTCTGATTTCTGTTCAATATTTCTATAAACTTGCAAAAAAAATAGTCTATTAATAAGATCAAAAAGCAGTGCTGGATATCTGATAAATGAAAGTGTTATAGAGCAGCCCCGATATTAAACGGGTTCCTGGCTGTGGGTCCTCACCCGCGCGCTTTAAAGGGACTTATGAATACTCTACTACAGACACACACAAAAGGTTAATAAAAGGTTTATTTACAAGAGAAAAGGAAATAAGGAAAATGTACAACTCAGGGAGAAAATAGGGAAATAAAGTCTTTAATGCATCCTACCTGATCCGACGACCTGGAAACCCAAAGTCACTCTCAGAGCTGGCCGGACGCTGCGAGCTGGTGGAGAGCCCAAAATGGGGTCCCCCAAAGCCCACGTGTCTGCCTTTTCTATCCACCTGGCTGCTTAACCCCACCCTCAGGTCCCAGCCACCTTCCCTTTGGTGGGGATGGGATTTGGAGTTCCCAGTGTCTTTGGCTTTGACCTGGGGTGGGGGTGGAGTCCACAAAGCCTATATGGAATTAGCTTTGGGACAGCCTTTTCCCCCTAACAAAAGCACCATGCTATTATAATAATTAGTTGTATAAACTTAGAAAACTATTTGTAGGGTAAAGAAAATGTCAGGCTTTTCTGCCCTTCTGCCATCAGGATAGATGATGGATCCTTGTCCTGAATGCATGCCTGATGGCGGGCACCTGGAATAGAGTGTGGGCATAGGTAGATGGGATTCAGCTGAGCTAAGACTGTGCTTTTTAAGGGCGGCGTCACGGGGACGCCAGCAGCAGCAGCAGCACCAGCAGTAGTAGTAGTAGTAGTGTTATAGGACAGGGAGAGGGTCAGCCCAAACCCTGCAAACCTGCCTATTCTACATGGGTTCTGCCATCCGCCGCATCAACACAAAACATAGGAGACTTTAATGGGAAGGAACTTTAATTAAACTAGGAAACAATACAGGTAAGGCAAAGAGTCTAGTTTCTAAATGAAGCACCCAAAGTTACCCATCCCCTCGTGGGTAAAAGTCCATCCATATGGGATCGGCCCAGAACAAGGCCCCAAAGTCTACCACAAGTCTAAAACATCTTCCAGTGGGGACCCACAGAAAAGGGTCACAAACAACTGGACAAGCCCGGAAGGAAAAGAGCAAAATCAACATCAAGATAAAAGCTGCCATTGTCACCTCCCCACAGGTCTCACCCACATCTGTGTCACCCAGTCCACGACCAAAAGACAAGCGCAGTTTCTTTACGTGTTTCTAGGCTCCATGCGTCTCCTCCAGGTCTCCTGGCTCCATCCTGCTTCCTTCCTTCCTCAGTCTCTTCTGCAGCTTCTCCTCTTCCTGCTCAGCTCCACCCTCCCTTGGGTGGGGCAGGGAACCTCCCCTTTCCTGGGGACCACCCTGTTGCAATCCCCCCTTTTAATTTTTATTCCACCATATCTATGGTGGCACAATCTCAGGGTGTAGTCTTAGGAGACAGTCTTTTTTAGGGTTACAATGTGTGTAAGAGAAGCAACAATTAGTCAGCAGCATTGTCTATGAATGTCCAGTATGACAGTTTTCCATTCTGAAAAACAGTCTATTATACAAGCCAAAAGAAAAAAAAATTGGAGCATTAGCTAAAACAAGACAGCAAATATATCAAAATCACAGGGAAAAAATGTTAAAATGGTTCAACTTATGCAAAAACGAATTCTCTCAACCTTGATCCCAAACTTTAACAGCATAGCAAAAGTTTGCAAATTAAATCTACTTTTAAACCATTTTTCCTATTTTTGCATAAAATCACAGGGCAGAAATAATTAACAGCAATTTTTAGCTGGCTTTGTTGAAATACTCCATATAGGATCAGAGCGAACCATTGGCATCCAGTCGATGTATGCTTCAGGTATAAAGTTGGTCTCATCAGACTCCACCTGGGCTTCCTCTTCTCGAGGGTACCAGGGCTTTTTCGTTGGCCGGGTTGTCCAGTCCTGCCAATGGAGGCAAGCTTCCTCACCTTCTTTGGAGGTCTCTGGAACCCTACAAACAAGGCAAACAGGTTCTCCTCTTGTTGGTTCAGCTCTGTTTCGACTTTTGGAAGAACTCCACACAAAGCCACACAATCAAACTCACGTCCAATTTTTGTTAAAACAGACAAAATCCCTATGGAAGTTATGCAAAAACAGACTCTAAGATAAGTAGCAAAAATTACTACCACTATTTGTATGCTGTGTTGGTATCAAGGGGAGAGAAAATGTGACAAGTTAGCTTTGCTGGAAAAAAATTGCAACCTTGATGCAGATCCTGGTTACTCAAAACAAAACAAAGCAAAACTTTGTGGATTCAGGACAAAATGCATATAAAAATTACCAGTATTATGTCAAAGAGAACTTGTAAATGTCAGGTGTATTTCCAGGTCTATTCAGTCCTTTGTAGTAAAGTTTTTACTCTTAACAGTTCCATCTATAGGAATCTGTTGAGACCTTTTCTCCCTATATTTTCAGAAACAATTCCTGTAGATATTAAACAATTGAAGTATACAATATTACAAGGTGACAATCATCATTGACAATTTACATCCATATCAGGTCAAGGTGTTATTACCCGTTTACCCAAGTGACAATGCTTCCCTTCTAGTTTTACTCTACTAGGTGAGCCAAATAGAACAAATTCATCTAATTCCTTCCCAGGAGGAAAGGGAGAAACTTTGTGGAGTGTCTCAGGAGCTCTACTGAGGTTCCACAAAATTTCCTTGCATCAGCCAAATGACAGGCTACCAAATTTGTACTTGAATTTAGATTTCTGGGAAGCTTTGCCATAAATATCAGAAAATTAACAGAAACAACAATATTCAATGTCTATGAAGGCACCGGCTTAGTTCAGTAGCACAATGTTGACAATCAAACCATAACCTTTAGTTTTTCTCATAACCGGAGACTCTTTTTTTTTTTTTCCCAATGTCTATGAGCACCATGTATACCAATTTGTCGATCACTGGAGGTCAAGACAGTTAGACACAAGGACATACAGACATACAACATGTAGACAAAGACAGGTTTTTTTTTTAGTTATGCCTCGTAGAATATGTTATGTAACTGCAGTTTTACTCCATAGGCTCAGAAAAAAAAAAGTCAAAGTCCAAAAAAAATGTGGAGTGTTGCTGGCAGAAAAATTTCCAGTTGTCATCCTGCAAACCTAAGACTTTGGAAATAGGAAGGAAAAGTTTTATTAATCACAAGAGTTACATGACCTTGTTTATCACCTTAGGGTTTTCAGTGTTGAAGACTTTTTATTAGAAGTCAATCCTGGGGTATTCTGTACAGCAACTGAAAGAATAAAAGTAACAGTTAACTTTCAAGCAAAAGGAGTCATCTCTTATTAGCCACCAAGCAGGCACTCCTTGGGTTTCCTGGAATAGAACCCGAAAAAGCAAAATCAAAATATCAGTAATTAACTTTCAATTAAAAGGAGTCATCTCCTTACTTCTGTTAGCCACTCTGGGACAGAAGCTGAAAGAGCATATTAAACATCTAAGCACGGATTACCCCTCCCCCACACTAGGGAGGGACAACAACAACACAGGTATGAAAACCTGGTATAGTTACATGATGCACCCTAAAGAGTGCTTTCCATAACAGACCTTCCTCAGTAGGAAGCAGAAACTTAGAATCTTGTCTTACACCAGCAATTGAACAAATTCAGGATTCAAAATGGCAAACATGCCCAAAACAAATTGTGTAGACAAAATTCACAGCAGCAAATCCTTTCAGACTCAGACAAAATCTTGTTAATTTTTCTGATCCAGACTTTGCAAAAATTCAAGTTATCTCCAAGAATCCATCAAGGATACCAGCAATTACCAGTTACTGCTTAAGGCTACTCTTTCCTTAACACCCAGGCATACATTTGCTAATTTAAACACCACTGCTCCACAATTGGCTGGCAAAATGCTTCAGGCAGAGAGCAGGAAGTAGCCAAAGACAAAGCAACATACCACTGAAGAACCATTATTGCCTTTAGAAATGCTAATGAGACAGCAGAGATTACAAAAAGAAAGAAAAAAAAAGTTCCAAAGTCCTAGCAACAAGAACCTCTGAGTTTTACAAGAGCCTGCCAAGTGGCCTCAGACGCCATCTTTGATCTGGCCACATGGTCCAACGTACTGCCTAATCTTTTGAGTAAAACTGGCACAGAACAATTTCCACAAAATCAAATGTCTTAGCAAGTCACTACAAACAAATTACATATAGACACACAGATCTTCACAAAGCCCAAGCCAGTTTTTCAACAGCAAATCGACATATGAAACAAACACACCAGAGAAACCAAAATCACAT
>NW_023601559.1:0-18804 GCF_014898055.3 Talpa occidentalis
AGCAGACCGAGTAAAGGGGGAGTCAAGAGTCCTCAGTGGCTTTTGCAGGTCTTTTACTTAGATTTACCAGGTATAGGGCAGGCTGGCAGTCCTCCCAGCCCCCAGCAAATCCTCACTCTCTCTGGGCTCTCTGGTGTTCTCTCTGCTTCTCTTCTTCTCTCGGCTTCTGCTTGTTCTACTTCTGTCTCGGCTTCAGCTTCTGCTGGCGTCCCCATGATGCTGCCCTTATAAACTCAGTCTCTCAACCCAGGTGTACCCACTTCAGGTGCCCACCATCAGGCATGCATTCAGGACCACAGGGTTCCCTCATCTATCCTAATGGCCAGAGGGCAGAAAAGCCTGATACTTTTTCCTTACCCTACAGTCCACCCCCTCAGGGTTTTCTGCCATACAGTCTATATGTTTCTCTTGGCAATAGAACACTGCAGCCATGGCCCACAAAAACAAATATACATCACAATAGAAAAATATAACAAAATACAACAGAACAAAATAACCTAGTGACAAAAGACAATTATTGGCACCAGCAGATGATCCACCAAATCTGCTGCCGAAGGCACTGCTCATATGAAGAAGGGGAAATCTCTCCACATCTCTGTCACATGCCAGGAGCCATCAGGATTCCTGACCCTCTCTGGCTGTGGTCTCGGCCACAAACTACACACCACATCCACCCCCAGGATGCACTCACTCCTGGATTGGGGATTGTCTACTCTTTGGGGATAATCGCCCAACCCCCAGGGTTTCTGTCTGCGGTCACTCCAACACTGGGCTTTCATAGCCACCGATATGACACACAGACCCCTGCACTCAGGCCAACCCACTGCACAAGCACGTGGGTCAGGGATCCAAATTCCACATGCGGCCTCTCTTGGGTTCCCTCTTCAGCTTGGGCTCCACCCCAAGCCACGTTCCCCACCCATCCCCCAAGGACGGGTTCCTCAGCTCCTCACCCTCACTCGACAACGAGCAGGGCATCACCCACAGGTGATTTTACGAGACTCACTGGCCTTCCTCAGCTTACTTAGTGCTTAGCAGCCACTCAGGGCTTCCCAAACTTGGCATCAGTACCAGCTTTTGCCTTCTCAGTTGGCTTTTCTCCTCTGCCTGGCTGCTGGGCATACACAGGCTGCTTTTGGCCATCAAGGCCCACTGGCCACTCCCAGATTCCCATCTCCTGGGGTGTACAAACAATAGCATCCTCCCCCAGGGTCCCAAAAACTTAACTTGCCAAAGTTCCTCCTCCTTCTGGCGGGATTGTCAGTCCAAGTCCATCAGTCCAAGTCCATTAGGCCTCTCCCTGCCATCAGCACTGGCGAGCTCCAAATCGTGGTGCTCTCTTCCCCGACGATTCTTGCTGCCTCGGGGGTCATTGGCTGGTCCTCTTGGGCGTCTCCTCCACACAAGTTCTCGTCCCGGAGCTCCCGGACCTCGTCCATCTCCTGTGCCGCCATGACGCCTCCAGCGTCATCACAGGCAAACACAGTCTGTTACTCCTTAGTCCCTCCAGGTCTTCGGAGGGCTCCAGACCCGTCTGCATGGATCATCTTGCTGACTTACGCCAATTGTAAGGACAGGAAGACCACAGTGCAGGTTTTCTGACCCTGCAGACCGGGTAAAGGAGGAGTCAGAGTCCTCAGTGGCTTTTGCAGGTCTTTTATTTAGATTTACCAGGCACATGGCAGGCAGGGGTGCTGGGGGTCCAGGAGGCTGGCAGTCCTCCCAGCCCCCAGCAAATCCTCACTCTCTCTGGGCTCTCTCTGGCGTTCTCTCTGCTTCACTTCTTCTCTCAGCTTCTGCTTGTTCTACTTCTGTCTCGGCTTCTGCTGGCGTCTCCATGATGCCGTCCTTATAAACGCAGTCTCTCAACCCAGGTGTACCCACTTCAGGTGGCCGCCATCAGGCATGCATTCAGGACACAGGGTTCCCTCATCTATCCTAATGGCAGGAGGGTAGAAAAGCCTGATACTTTTTCCTTACCCTACAACACTGCTGAGGGGAGCAGCAGGAGAGACAGAGATAGAACTCATGCTGCAGTGGCTGTGGATAGCTTCATAGTGCTGAGACTTAACCCCTTGTGCCACCAGGGAGGCCCCTCATTTATAGGTTTTGAAGTGTCAAACTTTCCTGGTTGTTCTGCCTAAAACTGTTGTCTGTCCATCAAGAAGACGAGGCATCAGAGTCTTCACACCGCGTCCTAACTCTCCTACCAGATTCTTGGTTGGGCTCTTATGGTTTTTCTTTTCATGATTTCTTCTTAGAACAAGGTTAGCCTGTTGTGACTGAGCAGGGGCTTCAGCCTGTCAGACCAGGAAGATGGTTCCCAAAATGCAGTTTCAAGTTCCAAGGAAGGGATGAAAATTGATGGTTTCCATTAAACTTAGAGACATGGACATCAGACCCAAGGAGTAACGTGATGTTAGAGAGAAATCAGTGCCTGGCCTCAGCAGGAAAAAGGGCGCAGAGGAAGGCCAACAGGAAAAGTTGTTCCATGGCCAGCCCCTTCCTGCCCTGGAGGCCTGCAGGGTGAGCCTCAGCAGAAAGATTGGCTCTTTGACAGGCAGTAACACCCAGCTGTGGTTAGCAAAAAAGAGCTGTGGTCACAGGACCTATTCACAAGGGAGAAGAAACCAGAGAGAAGCTGACGTGGCAGGATTTTATTTTTCAAGTCCCAAAGGCCTTCCTTGCCCCAGATTTGATTTATCAACATACTGCCCTGGGACCAGGGTTGGGTCCTAAATTATCATGGATCCCGTTGGTTGCTTTTCCCTTCTTTATTTTCTCTAGAATCCATCCTCACACCTCTGGTGGGGCCATTGCAAGGATCTCCTAACCTGGCTTTGCTCTCCTCAGACTATTCCAGACCTTTCCTACAGGGTTGGTTTCCCACAACCGAATCCTGAAGTAAACACCCAGTGCTACCCATCACCTCAGGGACATCATCTACACCCCTAGGTGTGGCTTTCAAAGTCCTCCATGTTCTGACACCCAGCCTTACTCCCCAAGACTCAGATTTTTTTGTCAAGAGCTTTCCTGAGGTATTATTGAAAGAAATAAACTGCACATATTTGAAGTGTATAATTTGATATGTTGATCTTTGAACAACATGTGTTTGAACTTGTGGGGTCACAAGTTCTGCATTCACAGATTCAACCAACCAGGGATGTCAGCTGGTTGACTCTGGTGCAGAACGCAGGGCCTACCAAACTGTAAGTTATATTCAGATTTTCCACTGCATGAGCTGTGAACACCCTTAAGCCTCCCTTCCTACTGCCTTGTTTAAGGGTGAACACAACATCTGCCAGAAAGCAATATTACAATCAAAATAATGAAGAAAGCCATCACCCCCTAAGTTTCCTCATAGCCCGTTATCTTCCCACTTCTTCCTGAATGCCCCCTACAGCAGCTACTGCTATACTTTCTCTTACTATACATTAGTTTGCAATTTGGGAGCGGGGTTATGTATAAATGGAATCAGCAATACCTACTCCATTTTATCTGGCTTCTTTCACTCAGCACAATTATTTTGAGATTCATCCCTGCTGTTGTATATCATGATAGTTCATTTCTTTTCATTGCCAAGTTTAGTACTTTCCATTGTATGAATGTATTACAATTTGTTTTATCCATTTACCTGCTGATGAACTTTTAGATTGTTCCCAGTTTTTGCCTCTTCCGAATAAAGGCACTCTCAATGTTTGTGGACAAGTCTTCCATGGACATACGCTTTCATTCCTCTTTTTTTTTTTTTTAAGGTTTATTTATTTGTTTTATACAAGCACTGGGTACAGTCAGAAGCACAGGAGGGTGAGAGAATTCACCAGAGCCAGAGCAGAGAACAGAACAGACAGACTGACGAAATACACTGCTGAGGGGAGCAGCGGACGGCAGGAGAGATCTGTGCGCCATGTGGGACCCTTGCCAGTGGCCGGGGATCAAACCGGCGCTGCAGAGGCTGCAGGCAGCTTCGCAAGCCCAGCGCTCAACCGCTGCGCCACCAGGGGAGGCCCGCTTTCATTCCTCTTGAATAAAGGCCTAGGGGACCAGTGGGTGATCATATGGTCCATGCACATTTAATTCTATAAGAAACTACCAAAATTTTCAAAACTGGTTACTCTGGGTTACATTTTCTTCTGCAGTGTCTGAGTTCTTATTTCTTTACATCCTCACCAACACAGGTTTTAGTCATTTTAATAGGTCTATAGATACCTCATGGGGATTTTAATTTGCATTTCCCTATTTACATATAATTCTGAGGATATTTTCATCAGCTTTATTTACATTTATATATCTTATTTGGTGAAGTGCCTGTTTAAATATTTTCTTCATTTTTCATTTGGATGTTTTTCTTATTGATAAGTTTTAGTTGTTCTTATTATATTTTGTACACAAGTCTTTATCAGAAATATGATTTTCAAATATTGTCTCCCAGTCTGTGGTTTATGTTTTCAGGCTCTCAACAGTGGTCTTGGAAAAGAAGTTCCCAATTTTTTTAAAAAGATTTATTTATTTGTTTATTCATACAAGAACCGGGGTAACAGGCCAGAGATGGGGGGAGGGGTGAGTGGATTACCAGAGACAGAGTGGGGAGCAGAACAGGCAGACTGACTGAAATACACTGCTGAGAGGAGCAGTGGGCGAGTCAGAAGAGATCTGCTGTGCCATGTGGCTGGCCAGGGATTGAAGTCATGCTGCAGAGGCTGTGGATTACTTCATAGTGCAGTGCTTAACCCCTTGTGCCACCAGGGAAGCCCAGAAGTTTCCAATTTTGATGAAGTCCAATTAGATTTTTTTCTTTTACAGATAGTGCTTTTGATTTCTTATCTAAGAAATCTTTTTTTAATTAATTTATTTTTTATATTTTTTACATTATTGTTCATTTTTATTTTTTTTAAGTTTTTTCTAATTTATTTATGCATACAAGAGCTGGAGTACAGGCCAGAAGTGTGGGGGCTGAGAGGATTCACCAGAGACAGAGTGGGGAACAGAACAGGCAGACTGACTAAAATACACTGCTGAGGGGAGCAGCAGGCGAGACAGGAGAGGTCTGCTGTGCCATGTGGGTTGCTCCCTGGCTGGCCTGGGAATGAACTCTTGCTGCAGTAGCTGGCAACAGCTTGCTAGCACTGCCTTTAACCCCTGTGCCACTAAGGAGGCCCCACTGTTCATTTTAAAACAATGTTTGCTTCCGCCCCTCAGGTGCAGTCCCCACAGAACTTCCTTCACCAATGTACCTGAGCGCCATCACCTCAGTCCCCTGTGTGCCTCCCTCCCTCCCTCTAATCCCTCTCCCTCCTCCTCCCCTGCAGGATGTCTCTAATTTATAATTATGTTTGTTTTTGTTTTGTTCTGTTTTGTATTGTTGTTATTTTTTCCCCTGATGTCTTATTTGGTTCCCCTATATTCCTCCTATAAATGAAACCATTGATATTTTTCTTTTTCCTTCTGACTTATTTCACTGAGCATAATTCCTTCAAGCTCCATCCATGTTGCTGTGAATGGTACAAGTTTATCTTTTTTGATTATCTAAGATATCTTTGCTAACCCTGTGGTCATGAAGATTTTTTCCCCATGTTTTCTTCTAGAAGTTTTATAGTTTTCATTTAGCTCTTTGAATCAATTTTGAGGGATTTTTTCTTTGTTCATTTGGTTGGTTTGGTTTGGTTTCATTTTCCTTTTTTATTTCTTTTAATTTTGTCTTGTTTGCATATGGATGTCTTATGGTTTCAGTATAAGACACTATTGAAAAGGCTATTCTTTCTTTCTCTACTGAATTGCCTTTGCACCTTTGTTGAAAATCAATTGACCATGTATGTGTATGTCTATATCCGGACACTGATCTGTTCTGTTGATCTAGTCAAAGAACTGAAAAACTGTCTGTTCTCTAGTGAGCTGTCTTTGCACCTTTGTTAAAAATCAATAGACCATATATGTGCAGGTCTATTTCTTAACTCTCTATTCTATTACTGACTTATTTGCACTAACAACACATTGTTTTTATTATTGTAACTTTATAAGTCTTTCATCAGACATTATTAACTCCAACTTTGTTGTTTTCTTCAGTGTTATTTTGGCCATTCTAGGTCCTTAGCATTCCTGTATAAATTTTGGAATCAAAAAAGAAAAGCACACTGATATTTTGATTGGGATGGTAAAGATTTTATAGGTCACTGGGAAAAATTGACACCTTACCAATATTAGTCTTCTGATCCATGAATATAATATAGCTTTCTTCTTATTTAGGTTTTCTTTGATTTTTTCTTAGCAATGCTCTGTACTTTTCAATGTGTATATCTGGCACATCTTTGTCAAATCTCTCCTTAAGTATTTAATAATTTTATATTAAACATGTTTCAATATCTGAATGATCATTGCTAGTTTGTAGAAATACTTTAGCTTTGTGTTGTATTTGCAACATTATTAAACACACTTAATAATTCTAGTGTCTTTTTTGTCATTTGAATAAGTTTCCATGTAGACAATCGTATTTCCTATAAATATAGTTTTATGTTTTCTTTTCCAACTCATCTTCCTTTCATTTATTTCTCTAAAATTTTATTGTACTGACTAGAATTTCTGGTACATTTGGAAGAATGAGTGGTGAAGCTGACTTTCAGCAGTCACTGAGAATCCTAGGAAGAGGCTGAATGGAGATCCACGCAGGGGATTAGCAGCACCTACCAGGCTGTCACTTTTTTAAAAAAGATTTATTTTATTTATTTATACATACAAGAGATGGAGTATAGGCCAGAGGTGAGGGGTGATGGGTGGTGAGGAGGATTCACCAGAGGCAGTGGGGAGCAGAACAGGAGGATTGACTGAAATACACTGCTGAGGGGAGCAGCGGGCGAGTCAGGAGAGGTCTGCTGTGCCATGTGGATCAATTCTCCGGGGACTGAATTCTGACTGCAGTGGCTGTCGAAAACTTCAACTCTTGCACCACTAGGGAGGCCCCTAGGCTGTCACTTTTTGAGATTCTCTTTAATTCAGTAAGAAATGCAGCGGCTCCTCCCCTTACTCACGTGTGGGAGTGGCAGGGTAAACTTCACTGCAGAGGTCCCCAGGCGGTGCTCACATGGGCCCCAGATTGTCCTCTGGCCAATATCACGAATTCCCTCAGAGTCTCAAAATTCCTCCTGCAGGGAAACCTTGGGGCTCTTTTGGAGTCACCTTATCCCTTTTCTGCCTCCAGTTCTGGAATGCACACCCCTCTACAGGATCCATCTTCCACCTGTACAGAACATCCACTGCACAGTGTAATCCATCCAGCCTTGGTCGGGTTGCCTCAGTGGCCAAGCACCACTCACCTGCACTTCCCTTCCTCTCAAATACCTGAACTTCCTTCCCATGAAGGCTCCAGGGTCCAGCCTTGCTTTGTGTCTTCGCCCTTCCTTGCAGTTCCTAAGACAAGTCCTCATGTCATTCATATTAGAGCTTCACTGCCAATTTCAACAGGAACCAGGGAAACAATTCAACAATGGAAGCTCTAGCATCTCCTAGAAATATGAGGCCTTTGTGTCTTTCCACACACTACTCCTGATGCCCTCCCTCTCTCAAAATCTCCACTGACTGTGCTCTTCCTTCTAATTCCTTAGCCTCAATCATCCCTCACTTCTATAGAGGAAAAAAAATCGTTTCCAAAAACTATGCACAGTCTGAATTCTAAAGGAAATCCCTCAGGGTTTTCTGACCCCACCTCTCTGTTAAACATAGATAATGGATATCAACACAGAAAGGACTCTTGTTTACTGATATGGAAAGTCTGTGCCACCAGTAGAAGTTGCATTGACTTTCCTCCCCCCTCCACCTGCTTTGTGAAAAAACCAGTTCAGCTTACATTTGCACATTCATTTCAATATTCCTGATCTAAACATCTGTCTGTTATTTGGTTTCTCTTATAAATTTATTATATCATCTTCCTGATTCCCTCATTGATTGATACTTAGAATGAAATCTTTAGCAGGTGTTCATTTTTACATCTGATTGAGATTCAAGATTTTACCTATCATTGAAAATTATCCTTTAACACTAAACTGGGCAGTTCCCCTGCACCCAGAAGAGCCTAGTTTTCTGGTATTAAAACCTGCAAAGGTCCCTTTTCAGGGGAGCCCAATAGAGGTGACATGGCTCCCCTCTAGTTGCCCTCTGGTCTCAGATGGAGATCACACTTCTGTGTTCTGGTCCCCACAGGGAGCAACATGTGGTTGCTAAACTCATCATGAAGGCAGAGTTGAGGTTTTTCTGAATGGGGGAGAAGACTTGGTTTGAAGCTTTCTGATTTGTTTGGTTAAAATGGTAAATGTTACCTTATGTGCAGTTTACCACAATTAAAAAAAAAAAGAGGAAGAGTTGCTAATTTGAACACTTCTCTGAGTGGGTGCCTATAGGGAACACGAGTGGGACAAGATTTCACAGCTTCTCTGAGACTGAACTTTTGTATGTATGTGATTTTTAAAAATAAACCTTCCTCCTCTTACCCCACCCCTTCAATTCTCAACCAAACAACAAATAATGACTATGACCCCCCCCATCTAGAAGACTCCATGGAGGGAAATGGACGAGATAAGAACAAGTTGCTGACCATAAGGGAGAGTCAGGTCTGTCAGTATGTATGTAGTACTTACTGTTGTTCTAAAAGAATTGTTTTGGCAACAAAATGACAGACATCTTCTTTGAACTGGTTTAGACATAAACAAGAAGATGGTGTTGGGAGGGTCTTGGAAGTGCTCTGACCAGTCATTAGTTTCCTGTTACTGTTGTAACAAATTACCACACACTTGGTGGCTTAAAACACAAATCTGTGAAAGTTCTAGATGTCAGAAGTCTAAAGTAGGTCAGCTAGGTTGGTTCCTTCTGGACACCAGAAGAGAGTCTGTTTTCTTGCCTTTTTCAGCTCTTAAAGGCCACCTGCATTTCTTGGCTCATGGCCCCTTCCTCCATCACTGCAAACTCTTTCTTCTATGATCACATCTCCTACTGACTCTGACTCTGCTGCCTCCCTCTTGGGTGTACCTTTGTGATAATCTTGGGCCTACCTGGATCATTCAGGATAATCTCTCAAACTAAAAGTGCTTAATCATATCTGCAAGTGTTTTCCATTTAACCATCTACCTTTCACCCATGTGTATGATTTCTGTTACCTTTTAGAAACATAAACATATATAATCAAATTTATTGATGTTTTCTTCTATGGTTTCTGCTGCTGTAGTAAACTTAGAAAGACTTTCTCTACCCATGACAATTTTAAAAAGAAAATTATACATATTTTCTCCTGGTACTTCTGTGATTTCATATTTTAAAGTTCAATCTTTGCAACAAACTATAAAACCAATCCTTGAAAACTGATCGTAGATCTGAGACATCTAAGGGAGAAGGTAAGGGGATAAGATGGGGGTGGGGAGAAAGAGAGCACAAAGGACTATGGTGCTTATGGTGGGAAAGCTCAATCATACCTAAGAGGAGAAATCCTATATTCTTTCTCTTTCTCTTCTCTGTATCACACACTAATTAAAGTTCCTTTCCATTGAAGGTCTTACACACTAGAGTATGTTTTGTCTTGATGCAGTGGATGGAAGAACCCATTTAGAGCACGCAGGTTTGAGGGACCCCAGGTGACCCTCTCCTTGCCCTATAACTGTATTTCATCAATTAAAAAAATGAAACCAAAATATGAATAAAAATAAACTTCAATCTTTGTTATGTGTTCCTGTGAGAAGTGAGATTGAAATCTAGCTAGGTCGTTTTTCAAAATGACTAGATGATAACATGAAATGAATGATCATTCTTTTCCCATGCTAATTTAAGGAACCACTGTTATCAGATCCCAAAATCCCATGTGTTGGGGAGTTCTCTTTCTGGACTCTCTTGTGAGCACTTTGCAGCTTTCCTGACTAGTGATCTGCTCACCTGTCTGTGACTGTGGGTCACTTTAGACGACCTGGGTCTTGTTCACCATGTACTCAGTGACTGGCACTTAGGATAGCCTTCATAATTTTTTGATCAAATAAATGAGTACTAACAGACAGTGTCATGAGGCACCGTTGCTGCTTTTTCCTGAAGTGCCCTACCCTCCTGGTGCAGATACATAACTACCTCACATCTCCCATGGAGGAAGTCAATGCAAAGGGGCAACCTCAGAGGTAGCTAGACAATGCAAAGGAGGCGCACCTGCTCCAGTGACCAACTTTTGTTTGCATCTGAGACTGGGTGAGTTCTCAAGAAAACTACCTGAGTGGTAGGACTCCTAGAGCAAGGTCCTGGGCTGTTTAATCAAGTCATGGGATGGACAGTATGTCTCTCCATAGAGAAATTCTAGAGTCTAGTCCAAAATAGAAACATATTTTTTTCTTTATTCCTTTCTTTCAGTTTAACATAGTTTAATACTTTGAGCCAGAGGGTGGTAAAAATGTTGGACTGGATATAAAGGAGTCAGTAGGAAGGCAGTGAAAACCATTAATAAGAGAGTTTTCCATCCAAATCATGCCACCCTTTTTCCAGGACATCAGCTGCCTGGGACAGTAGAAAGAGACACTCACTTTGCATTTGGGAGGACCTCACTTGAATCTGAGTTTGTCAAATCAAGTACTCTTTCCATTCTATCAAATTACCTAGCTGGGGCCTCCCTGGTGGGACAAGGGGTTAAGCGCAGCAATATGAAGCTATCTGCAGCCTCTGCAGCACAGTTTGATCCCCGGCTAATCAGGGAACAACCCACATGGCACAGCAGATCTCTCCTGTCTCGCCCACTGCTCCCCTCAGCAGTATTTTTCAGTCAGTCTGCCTGTTCTGTTCCCTGCTCTGTCTCTGGTGAATCCTCTCACTCCCCGCACCTCTGGCCTGTGCCCCAGTTCTTGTATGCATAAATAAGTAATTTTTTTAAAAAAATTACCTAAGTGTGCCCTACAGTTCAAGGTATCTAGCTTCTGGGCCTCCACCTGTAAGTGCCCACTCTGTCCAAGGGTGCCAGCTGCCACCTTGCAGACTTTCTTCCATATGGGAGTTTCCCCCAGATGGTTCTGGTTCTATGTTTCTCATGCCAAATGAGGCAAGTGGAACCTTCTTCCTTCTATCAGCAGTTTTGCAATTAGAAGGCATAAATCACAGCTCCTTGAAATATTATTTCTGCCCATGCAGCCCTTTCTTCAATTGTTTCTCATGACACAGATTAATTAACACTTGTGAAATGGCACAAGTGTGTTATATATATGTTGGATGACTTAGTGAGCAGAAACAGCACAGCAGAGGCCGTGTGCCACCTGGCAGGATGTTGATAAGGTACATTAAGTCATGAGGTACAGAGTAGACTATCATCCCTTCTGAGTTCTTTTTTGTTTGTTTGTTTGTTTTTATTTTTATATTAATTTTTTATTTTTTACATCATTGTTCATTTTTAAACAATATTTGCTTCCCCCCACCCTCTCAGGTGTAGTCCCCATAGAGTTTCCTTCACCAGTGCACCTGTGCACCATCACCTCATTTCCCTGTGCTCCTCCCTCCCTCCCTCTGATCCCTCTCCCTCCTCCTCCCCTGCAGGATGTCTCTGATTTATGATTATCTGTTTTTGCTTTGTTGTGTTTTGTACTGTTATTATTTTTTTTACACTGATATCTTATTGGGTTTCCCTATATTCCTGCTATAAGCGAAACCATCCAATATTTTTCTTTTTCCTTCTGGCATATTTCACTGAGCATAATTCGTTCTAGCTCCATCCACATTGCTGCGAATGCCATGAGTTAATCTTCCTTCTGAGTTCTTTTTTTTTTTTTTTTTTAAAGATTTTTTTATTTATTTATACAAGCACTGGGTACAGTCAGAAGCACGGGAGGGCGAGAGAATTCACCAGAGCCAGAGCGGGGAGCAGAGCAGGCAGAAGGACCGAGGTACACTGCTGAGGGGAGCAGCGGGCGGCAGGAGAGGTCTGCGCGCCATGTGGGACCCTCCTCTGGTGGCTGGGGAGCAGCCGGGGATCAAACCGGCGCCGCAGAGGCCGCGGGCAGCTTCGCAACCCAGCGCTCAACCGCTGCGCCACCGGGGAGGCCCCCTTCTGAGTTCTTATAGACTGTCCTGCTCTGTGATTTTAAGAGGTAAACTTGTTTCCAGGTGGAAAGTGCCACATGTGACCACCAGGGGGTGTGCTCCCCTCTCCTCCTTGGCCACCATAGTGGCCCAGACCTGCAAGGGGCATTTTAGATGTGCAGAGAAAGTCAAGTATTTTATCCTAACTTCCTGCCCTCTCTGTGGTAGAAAGACAATGGGGGAGCCTGAGGGAGAGTGTGGGTTGCAAGGAAGTGAGCAGGTCCACATGTCCCAGGCCTCTCTCACATTCACTCCTTGTCAGCCACACAAACATCTGCTGCTCTCCAAACATTCTGGCTTGGTCTATCCACATTCTGGTCACTTAGGGAGCTCCCACATACCCTTCCAGGCCTGGCTCAAACTTCACTTCTAGGACCCTCTCAATCTGTTCACTTCTGTGGTCCCACAGCACCAGTATTCATGGTTTTCAATAGTAATTGCTTATGTGCCCTTCTGTCTTGGAGAACAGGAGCTCCACCAGGGGCCGTGAAATCTCCGATCTGTGTGCAGACTCGGGAGCAAAGCCTGACAAAGTAAAGGGGCTTGAACCTAACCTGCATTAGTTCTTCCTCCCACACCATGAGAGACTTTGGGCTGGGTCTGATTCTCCTCTCTGGCCCTCGCATTGCCCAGCACAACGTCTGGCAAGTTTGCTGGGATCAAGTGGCTGCCTTTGGTATATGTAACTCACTTCTCTCTGTGGATGATGAGGCTTCTTTTTTCAGTCAACACATCTCTAGCATTAACTGCTGTGCCCAGGACTGAGCTAGGTGTCTGGTTGGGAAGGGTTGTTGAGGGGGTTACCCTGTGCCAGCCAGGGAGAGTGACAGTCATGGAAGAGAGTTCGTGGTACAATCCCTGGTCCACCTTATGTTTATCAGACAAACTCATTTTATAAATGAAGAAACAGGCTCATTGAGGGAGGGGTTCACATAGGTAGTTGGCAAGCTGAGCCAGAATTCTGATCTCCTGACACCTTAGGCTTGGACTTGCTGTGCCAAGTGCATTGTAGGAGCAGTGGGTTGGTCAAGTTTACTGAATGAGGACCTCACAAAGGGCCAGGAAAAACATTTATTAAATGAGCCAATGGAACACAAACCAAGGGGTCACTGCACTGGTAGCAAAGGATGAGCTTACCCACAGAAGCACTTATTATTTCTCCAAAGATAATTTGGGAGTTGGAATGGATTACATTAAGTGAAATTAGCCAGAAGGAGAAAAATAAATACTGGATGGCATCACATATATATGGAATGTGGAGAAATCAAACATAGGGTCAGTCAAAGACAAATATTAAAACCTACCCTTGAAAGCTGATCAGACACCTGAAGGAGGAGGAGAGGTATAGTACAAAGAACTACGGTAGAGGACTGTGGGTGCTTTGGTGGTGGAGAGCAACGGTGACCACACCTGAAGGGAGAAAACCTATACTGTCAAAATATTAAAAGGATTTAAATATATATATATATATATATATATGTTGACAGGGATGTAAAACGATGGTATTACGTTCAATTTTTTTAAAGATTTATTTATTTATTTATACAAGCACTGGGTACAGTCAGAGGCGCGGGAGGGCGAGAGAATTCACCAGAGCCAGAGCAGAGAGTAGAACAGGCAGAGTGATGAAGTACACTGCTGAGGGGAGCAGTGGGCGGCAGGAGAGGTCTGACAGCCATGTGGGGCCCTCGCCTGGTGGCTGGGGATCGAACCGGCACTGCAGAGGCTGCGGGCAGCTTCACAACCCAGCGCTCAACCGCTGCGCCACGGGGGAGGCCCTACATTAAATTTTTTTAAAAAAGCATTTCAATCATGCTTTCAGGGAAGTTTGGGAGCGGATAAACTGAATCAGCACCAAAAAAGAAAGAGCACAGCTTTTGTAAATGGACAGACCTGGGTTCAAAGACCTGTTTCTGGCTGTGCAGAGTTGATTCATGATGTAATCTACCTGAGTTTTTATTTTCTCACTTGTAAAAATGGAGATAACCCTTCAGGGAAATTAAGACGCGGTGAGCTAAGGAGAGAAAGCACTGGGTTCGGGTCCCGGTTCCCAGTAGGTGATCAATAATGAGGTTTCTTGATTCTGTGGTGCATGGCCATTTGTGCACATGTGCTCCCAGTTCCAACTCCAGTGACATCCTGTTCGTAGCTTCAAATAGGCCATGGTGGGAATATCTACATCATAGAAATTAGCAGACACTACAAAGCTTTCTGTTTCTGGAGAGTCGGTTGCTAAACATTTATCAGACATCTCAGGGTATTATCATTATTACTGAGAATAATAATAATTTGTTTAATTGGAGCAGATCCAAAGCACAACAGTTTGGCTATTTTTTCCAACATGACTGCTCATTGCAGTCAGAAGTGTCAATTAACAAAATGGTCGACTCGTTTTCCCCACTTCCAGTTCCGTTTTAAAAGACTCAGTCATGAGTTGGGAGAAGAAAGCCAACTCAGTCAAAATAATAGTCAGCTGGACCCATTTCTTTTTTTTTTTAAGATTTTTATTTATTTATACAAGAACTGGGGTACAGGTCAGAGACATGGGAGGGTGAAAGAATTCACCAGAGACAAAGCGGGGAGCAGAACACGCGGACAGACCAAAGACACTGCTGAGGGGAGCAGTGGGCGAGGCAGGAGAGATCTGCTGCACCATGTGGGTATCTCTCTGGCCGGCTGGGAATCGAACCCGTGCTGCAGAGGCTGTGGACAGTTTCACAGCATGGCGATCAACCCGCAGGGCCACCAGGGAAGCCCTGGACCCATTTCTTGATGCAGCCTTTCAAGTACCTTTCTCAATGGGGACTCTTTTCTTCAGTTTCCCAGGCAGAAACTGGGTCAGCAGTTCCCAGAGTTCCCACAGTTTGCAAGAGCTGCTCTATTGTGGGATGGTATGTCACTCATGAGCTGATTTCTTACTGGCTATCTCTGGGTGAGTGTCAGACTCCCCTCTTCTGGAGCTCTAATGTGCCAGGGCAGCTCATCTGTGGGGACATCTCTGATTCCGCAACTTTCAAGTCTCTACCATAGGGCCTGACCCCTTCCAGATCCTCCTCCACATTGGATGGTGGCCTGGTGGGTCTTTCAGGGACACAAGGAGTGAGAAGATTCTGACTTCAGGGAAGCCTCAGGTGTCAGCTCCCTGGACAGGGACTGGTTGCCTGCTGGTGGGGCCTGGACCTCTCTCTCTGTGGGCTGAGCAGAAAGGGGAAGTGAGGTCAGGCTGGAGCACACTGCTCTGAGGTAGGCGGGACGCCTCTCTCCAGTTGTGACTGAGCCACAGCACTTGGGGCACTGCTCTTCCTTCAACCACTCACCGCTGGAAATCCTGTTGACCCAGGTAAGCCCCTTGGCTTTCCCAGGGTCACTTTCCTGCTTCTCCATGGCAGGCATCTGTCAGTGTGGGCATCTGGGCATGTGTTCCTGGGAGTGATCAGCTGGGCCTGGGCTAGGGGACTGTAGTCTAGGGTCTTGGTTGGAGAATCTGCCCTGCCAGTCACTGGCTGGGTGGCCTCAGGATCCCTTCACCTCTCAGGGCCTCAGATTCCTCCTATATAGGTTGGGGCAATAGAAGCCTCCTCAGGTTGAAATGACATAATGACTGGGAGTGAGATGTGTGTGCTGTAAAGGGGGTTTTATTACTCTCTGAATTATGATGGTGAGTTTTGGTAACTGACAGTTGAGAGGACCTTACTGGGTCTGTGCTGGAGGCGGAAGTGGGGGTCAAGGCATTGAATATGCAAACTTTGGGATACATCTTGGTGCCCTTGAAAGAAAAAACCTACAACCAGCGACTGCTAGGCTCTTTGTTTCTCACTACGGAGGTAAACATATCTGTGTATTTAGGTTTTACTTCCTGGGCTTGATTTCTAGAAATGCTTTTATGGAATCAAAAACTACAGCCATTTTAAAATGTATTAACAGAGTCGAGTCCTGTCATGAAATAAATCAAACAAGATTAATCTGAGAGCTGCCACACTGAAGGAAGCATATAGAATGAGCCTGGCTTTGCACAACCCTAAAAGGATATGTTCACTTCACCCTATCCTTCATTCCATAGGATTTATATTCAGCCTTTCACAGAAATGAAAGGATAGAGAAGGGAAAAGAGAGGCTGGACTCCCTTCAGCTAGACCATCCTGCTTATCCCCATGCAGGCTTGGATGCTAAGCTTCCATCAACTATACATACAGCCATTTCTGGCGCTGACATTGGCCATTGTCGAGGAGGTCAGGTGGGAACATGGCCTCACTGAACATGGGCAGTGACAGTCTGGGAACAAGAGGTTCCCCAAGAACTACTCATGTATAGCCTAAATGTTATCTATAGTATCCCAGACCCTTGAGATCTGGATTGAGGGCAGCTCAATCGCTGATTCCACCCCCTGCTAAAGTCAAGCCCTCCCTGAGACTTCGGTGGATTCCCCAGGAGGACACCTCTTTCCTATGATTAGCACTAGCTCCAGGTCCCTGAGCGTGAGCCTCTGTTCCACACTTCTCTGACCCAGGGGTGAAACTCAGTCTCTTGGCTACACACACCCCCAAAACAAAACTGCTCACGAAAGCATTGGCAGATGCAGTAGACTTTACTGAAGTCTGAGCAGAGGACCAGAGGAGACAGCTTTAATGCAGCAACGCAAACAACTGCAGATTGAAGGGAATGTAGCCTGGTCCTTAAAATGTTGCTGGCAACTACATTTCTGAGCACTTTCAACCAGTTCCTTCGCCCACCTTCCTCACTTCCTCCTCCCATTCCTTCTCAGCTTTTTCTCCCCGCCGAGCTCCAAATTCTCTCCTCCACCCCATTACCCAGAGGAATTCAATAGTCCACAGTTCCTACCAGCAAATTTCATTCCCTGCCCAGACAGCTCAGTACTTTAAGGGCAGCTTTTTTTGTTATAAACCTTAAATGAGGCATAATCAACATCAGTAAAATACATAGGTCTGCAATGTACAGCTTAATGCTTTTAGTCGTTTTCTGTATTCTTTAAACCACCACCCAAACAAGATGTAGAAATCCCCATCACCCAGAACGTTCTCTCAGACCCCTCTCCAATTAGACCCTTTCCTCCCACTGTTCTGATCTGTACCACCAGAGAGTAAGTAGTTTAGTTTGTTCTTGACCTTCATGTGAAGAGACTCACCAGGTTGTACCCTCTGGTACCTGGCTTCCTTCCTTAAAATCCATGTTGACAGGATCTATCTATGCTATTGTGTGTATCAGGAATTTCATTCTAATTTCTGGGTAGCATTTCATGGGTATGGATATATCAGCCTATTTACCCACTCTTCTGTTGAATTCCATTCTGTTTTAACACAATTTTTCACACCAGTAGATTAGCATGCCTAGATCCTAAGAATGTGAACGTAAGCAAGGCGGGGCTGGGGGTGAAGGGTGGATTTCAAATGGGAGAAAAAATTTTAAAAGGGGGAACTATTCTGAAATTAACTTTAATATCATATTTACCCAGCCTGATATGTCCACAGTAGTATCATCCCAACGTGCAACCATACAAACATTTATAAGTGAGATCTTTCATGTTCTTCTTTCATACCAGAGTTTTGGAATCTAGAGTGCATTTTATAGTTACAGCTCATCCAGCCCCAACTAACCAGACAGCAATTCCCAAGAGGCTAGCCTCACGTGGTCAGTGGCTGTGCCTGGACAGGCCTTGGGTAAATGGATTTGTGATCAAGGTCATGAAACCCCTCCTAGCAGCCAGGAAAGAGCTGGATTTGAGTTCAGGTCTCCCCACCTTCCCACTGAGCTGTTTGCAAGTCTGTGTCTTCCCACAAACACTTCTCGAGTCCTCTTCCAAGTCCAACTTCTTGAAACCCTGACCTCCCACCCCCACTACATACACACATGCATTCTACCCATAACTTTTGGGACACATGTCTATTTGATGTCATTTATTTTCATGAGAAAAACCCATTTTAAATAGGTAGGACATGACCATTAGTGGGTTGTGAACTAAATTTAGGGACTTACACCCAGTCCTTTTATTTTTTCATGGAAATGGGATAGAATAGGTTAGAAAATCTCAGTTTATCAAAGATATTTTGCAATAAAGATATTTTGTGAAATTTGTGATAAGATATGTGAATAAATGCGTAGTTATCCCATTATAAACTGTCTGTTTTACTAAGGATCTTGGTTAAAAAAAGGAAACGCTGAAAAAAATACTGTCTCCGAGTTTCTAGTATACATAATTATGATTTCTTTCAGACTCCCTGGAAATGCCTTTTGGGGAAGTGAGAGTTGAGACTGGTGTGGTGCTTTTAGCTACTATCCCACCCTCACGGCATTCAGAATTGCAACAGGCTCACTGATAAAAATGTCTTAGGCTATGAGAAATGGGGAGAACCAAAAGCGGGGCCAGAATACCCCCCCACCCCCACACTTGCCCAGCCTCTGCTTCCCCTCCCAGCCAGCTATTGGAAACCAGCAGCAATGGCAGATTGAAGACAGGTAGCACATCCGAACTCGCATGTCCAGCTGAGGTGACTGGAATTAGAATGCACAGCTCCTGAGTGTCAGACTCTGGGTCCAAATGCCCACTACCCTGCATTGTTACAGGGGAAGGCAGACAGTGGCAGGAAAAGAGGCTGGGATACCAGCCATTCATTCACCAACTCACAGATACCTACGGAGTGCTAATGTGTTGGCCTGGGCATTGGAAACAGTGGTAAAAATAAAGGCAAAGCCCTTGTTTTCATGGAGTTCATA
>NW_023601560.1:0-18775 GCF_014898055.3 Talpa occidentalis
GGGGCTGAGGATGCCCGAACCCCCTCACCGGGGCACCCTAGCGGCGGCACTAGGAAGTGCACCTTTCCGCAGCCAAGCCAGAGTCGGGTGGGCGGGTCAGGCTCCGGCCAGGACTGGAGACTGAGGCTCATCAGCGCTGCTGGGCCAGGTGCGTGCGGACTCTTCCCCTTTGAGTTGTGCTGGCTCGCTAGGCGCTATTTTCCGCGCTGACATGTGTGCATGCAGTTTTGGAAGAGGCCGTGGCCGCCGCTTGTCCCTGGCTTCCAGGGGTGCCCTACCCTGACCGGGACCCCGGCCCTCCGTCTAGGGCGTCTGCGGGCGCACGGCCCCGCAGCAAGGGCTGTGAATGCGAGAGGAGGGTGCAGGCGTGCCCCGGGAGGAAGGTTTGGGCTCCAGCGTAGGGTAAGAGGGCCCCGTTCCCCACGGGGGAGGACAATCCCGTACCCCAATTGGAGCAGGGGTGGCCCTAGCCCGGTGGTGGCTGAGGGTGCCCTAACCGGCGCCCCCTAGAGGCGGCCCTAGGAAGTGCACCTCTGCGCACTCAAACCAGAGTCCTGTGGGCGGTGTCAGGCTCCGGCCAGGGGCGGAGCCTGGGGCTCATCAGCGCTGCTGGGCCAGGTGCGTGCGGACTCCTCCCCTTTGAGTTGTGCTGGCTCGCCTGGGGCTTTTTTCCGCGCCGGCCTGTGTCCCTGAAGTTTTGGAAGAGGCCGCGGCTGCCGATTGTCCCTGGCTTTCAGGGGGTGCCCTCCCCTGACCGGGAACCCGGCCCTCCGTCTAGGGCGTCTGCGGGCGCTCGGCCCCGCCGCTGGGGCTGTGAGTGCGAGAGGAGGGTGCAGGCGTGCCCCGGGAGGAATTTTGGGCACTCTCGAAGGGGTATTGGGCACCGTTCCCCCATGGGTGAGGACAATCCCGTACACCCATGGGTGCAGGGGTTTCCGCAGTCCGGTGGGTGCTTAGGGTCCCCGAAACCCCTCACCGGCGCCCCCTAGCGGCTGCCCTAGTAAGTGCACCTGTGCGCACCCAAGCCAGAGTCTGGTGGGCTTTGTCAGGCTCCGGCTGGGTGCGGAGCCTGGGGCTCATCAGCGCTGCTGTTCCAGGTGCGAGTGGACTCTACCTTTGAGTGGTGCCGGCTTAGCCGGGGCTTTTTACCGCGCCGGCCTGTGTGCCTGCAGTTTTGGAAGAGGCCGCGGCCACCGCTTGTCCCTGGTTTCCAGGGGGTGCCCTCCCATGACCGGGACCCCGGCCCTACGTCTAGGGCGTCTCCGGGCGCATGGCCCCTCCGCTGGGGCTGTGAGTGCGAGAGGAGGGTGCAGGCGTGCCCCGGGAGGAAGGTTTGGGCTCCCGCCTAGGGGAAGAGGGCCCCGTTCCCCCACGTGGGAGGACAATCCCGTACCCCCATGGGTTCAGGGGTGGCCCAGCCGGTGGGACTGAGGGTCCCCGAACCCCATCACCGGCGCCCTCTAGCGGCGGCCCTAGGAGTGCACCTGTGCGCAGCCAAGCCAGAGTCGGGTGGCGGGGTCAGGCTCCGGCCAGGGGCGGAGCCTGGGGCTCATCAGCGCTGCTGGGACAGGTGCGTGCGGACTCTTCCCCTTTGAGTGGTGCAGGCTCGACCGGGGCTTTTTTCCGCGCCGGCCTGTGTGCCTGCATTTTTGGAAGAGCCCCGGCCGCCGCTTGTCCCTGGCTTCCAGGGGGTGCCCTCCCCTGACCGGGACCGCGGCCCTCCCTGTAGGGCGTCTGCGGGCGCAGGACCCGCCGCTGGAGCTTTGAGTGCAAGAGGAGGGTGCAGGCATGCCCCGGGACGAAGGTGTGGGCTCCCCCGATGGCGAAGAGGGACCCGTTACCCCACGGGGAGGACAATTCCGTACCCCAATGGGTGCAGGGGTGGCCCGAGTTCGGTGGGAGCTGAGGTTCCCAGAACCCCTCACCGGCGCCCCATAGCGGCGGCCCTAGGAAGTGCACCTGTGCGCAGCCAAGCGGAGTCGGGTGGGCGGGGTCAGGCTCCGGCTGGGGCGGAGCCTGGGGCTCATCAGCGCTGCTGTTCCAGGTGCTGCGGACTCTACCTTTGAGTGGTGCCGGCTTAGCCGGGGCTTTTTACCGCGCGGGCCTGTGTGCCTGCAGTTTTGGAAGAGGCCGCGGCCGCCGCTTGTCCCTGGCTTCCAGGGGGTGCCCTCCCCTGACCGGGACCCCGGCCCTCAGGATTCTCCTAGAGAGACAAGAGAGTAAAAATGTTCTTCCCAGACAAACAAAAGCTGAAGAAGTGGTCTACTAACAAATCTTCCCTGAAAGAAATGTTTACAAGAGATCCCCTGTATAATTTAAAGAGAAAAGAAAAAAAAAAGAAAAAAGAAAAAGCTGAGCAGGGAAATAGAACCAGAAAACTAAAGTGAAAGTGGCAGTAGAAGATCCTCTATAGAGCTCACCAATCCAAAGGCAGAGAGAGGGCAGCCTCGGTTTGATACCGGAATTGTCAGGCCTAGTCTCCCAGCCAGGAACGGATCTCAGGCTACAGGGCAGTGCTGAGTCCCAGCCACTAGACCCCCACGGGTTGGTGTCTCACGAAGCCGCAGCAGGAACTTTGCAGACGCTCAGGCAAGCAAGCAAGTGAAAAGAGGCAGTTTGTTTAGAAGAAAAAGTTTATTGAGAAGAAAAAGAGCAGAAATAAAGTGGGACGCCCAGGCCAGGGAACCAGGCCGGGAGGGGCAAAAAAGCCAAAGTGGAGTCGTGTCTCAGGGAATATATACCTTTTTCCCCTCATTATTCTAAAGCTCCACCAGTCTCTCTGTGATTGGTTAGTTCTCGGCTGTCTTACTTCATTTGCAACTGAGTGGGGATCTTCACATTCCTTATCTAACAGCTTTTTCTTTCCCCATTAGTTGCATCTTTAAATTTATGGTCCAGTCTTCTGGATGGGCATCCCTGCATTGAAGTTAAACAGCTGCCCTTGTAATGTGTCCATAAATTAAACCACTCTCCATTTCTCCAATCTCCGCCTCCCTTTACCACCTGAAGGAAACCAGGACTAGCATTAACAGTATTAATATTATTCGTGGTCCTGGGGTGTTTGTTTTCCTAATGGAATTGGTTATATTTCTTTGGTTGTCCTTATCTCTGAAGCCTCCCTAAATTCTTCAGAGGTCCCCTCCTGCACTGTCCCTAAAACTGCCTAATAACCCTAGCTTGCCCTGTCTCATTCCCTCCTTTTACAAATGGAGCCCTAACTGCAGTTAGGGAAAAGGGACATAGGTCTGATCAATGACTGCTTCCTGCTGAGAGTGGGTGACATGGGGAGACAGTTAGGGTTCCACAATAGGATGACGATTTAAGGGACCCCAGAAGATGGACCGTGGAAATGTCATTTTGGGTTTTTATTTGCAGGACCATTTGGAGCTTGATGGCCTCCAGGCGAGCGGAGATGATTCAGAGGAGAGTATTAAGGATGCAGGGCCCAAACAAAAGAACAATAAAGAGAATTAGTAAGGGAACGAGAAAAGGGAGTAGCCAGGACAGAAGTTGTCCTTTTATAGAATCAAAGATTGTCTGTGTTCAGCTAAGCCCTTGTCTTGCCTGTCTTTTGAGATCATCCACAATCCGTATATTTTTCTTTAGTATTTTTAATTTTCTTCTACCTCATGAGAAGTATTTATTCCAAAGCAACATGTTTCATTTAAGAGGACACAAACTCCCCCTACTTTAGCCGTAAGCAGGTCCAGGGTTTTGTGATTTTGTATTACCACTGAGACTAGAGAGTTTAAGGAGCAATGTTGGGCTAGTGCCCTAAACACCTGGAGGTGCTGTAGCCAAAATGACAGAATTAGTGAGACCTAGGACTTCAGTACCATTTATGTTTAGTAGCAGCAGCTAGGAGAGCCAATAGTGGCTGTGGAGGCTGCTAGTTTGGAATTTAGTTACAATTTTCTCCATCCTAATAGAGGAAGTTAGGAAAACAAAACTAAAAAATGTATAAACAGGTAGCCTGTAGTGAGCAAGGTAGCAGTGTTGTAAAGTGTCCTGGCTCAGGCTGGCCATCTGTACTAGTGAGGGGGACAATTGACCAGTAGGTCAGTCAAAAGAATTGGAGTAAGGCAGAGTAAGTGGCCCCTTAATTACCAAAAAGGTGATTTTTATGTCTGCCACTTTTAGGGTCACCCGAGGCTTGTCCATATAAACAGTAAACAGGGGAGTCTCTCTCACCTCTGGGCTTCTTCAGAGATCTTCTCCTGCACCCGGTTCTTCATAGTCAGAGGCAGCTGCCCTTCTAATGTGTCCATAAATTAAACCATTCTCCATTTCTCCAATCTCCGCCTCCCTTTACCACCTGAAGGAAACCAGGACTAGCATTAACAGTATTAATAGTATTCGTGGTCCTGGGGTGTTTGTTTTCCTAATGGAATTGGTTATATTTCTTTGGTTGTCCTTATCTCTGAATCCTCCCTAAATTCTTCAGAGGTCCCTTCCTGCACTGTCCCTAAAACTGCCTAATAACCCTAACTTGCCCTGTCTCAGGTTCAGGAAACAAAACCCAAGATTGCACAGTCCCCAGGAGACCCGTCTGAGCCCCCAAAATAAACACAGGCTTCCAGCTCAAGGCTGAATATTACACCAAACCACAGAACCAACTCAGGGATGTCAGAGTCTGGGCCAAAGTGTATTGTGCTGCACCATGATGTGCAACAAGAAACATTCTATGTGGAGCCAAGAGCCTTCATTTTTCTCACAATGTATTTTGAATAGCAGCTGCTTTGTAATGTTTGCAATAGGATCCATTTCCGGATCTGCAGGTAAATGATGTTTTAGTCGTGCTTTTATTTTACTTATTTTTTTTTAAGATTTATTTATTTTTATACAAGAACCAGGGTACAGGCCAGATGCACTGGATGGTGAGAGGATTCACCGGAGACAGAGCAGGGAACAGAACAGGCAGACTGACAAAATATACACTGCTGAAGGGAGCAGCAGGCAAGACAGGAGAGGTCTGCCCCGCCATGTGAGAGTCTCGCCGGCCGGCCAGAATTAAGTGGCGCTGCAGAGGCTGCGGACAGCCTCACAGTGCGGCGCTCAACCACCTGTGCCACCAGGAAGGCCAATTTTTACTTTTTTTTTTTTTTTTTTATTTTATTTTATAGAGGCATGTTTTATTTATTTATTTTGTTTGTTTGTTTGTTTTGTTTATACATGCACTGGGTACAGTCAGAAGCACGGGAGGGTGAGAGAATTCACCAGAGCCAGAGCGGGGAGCAGAGCAGGCAGAGGGACCGAAGTACACTGCTGAGGGGAGCAGCGGGTGGCAGGAGAGGTCTGCGCACCATGTGGGATCCTCCGCCGGTGGCCGGGGAGCAGCCGGGGATCGAACCGGCGCCGCAGAGGCCGCGGGCAGCTTCGCAACCCAGCGCTCAACCGCTGCGCCACCGGGGAGGCCCTACTTATTTTTTTTAACAGATTTCTTTACTTATGAACATAAGAGCTGGGGTGCAGCCAGAGGTGCGGGGGTGGAGGTAAAGGGATTCACCAGAGACATTGTGGGGAACAGAACAGGTGGACTGACGGCAATCCACTGCTGAGGGGAGCAGTGGGGAGACAGGAGAGGTCTGCGGCGCCCTGAGGGTCACCTTCCCGGCTGGGGATGTGATGTTGGCACCAGATGACATGATGAGTCCCTTCACGGTCACCAAAATGTAGGTTGTAGAGTGCGTGCGGGTCCTGGGGGTCACTCTGGGAAATGTGCCCCCAGAGCTCCTGTTACAGCGGGACACAGTGAGTTCCCCAGCCACGTTTCTCCATGAGACAGAGACACTAGTTACATTAAAGGGCAGATTTAGGGCCTCCCCTGCTGGCGCAGCAGTTGAGCGCTGGGCTGAGGGGCTGCCCACAGCCTCTGTAGCACCTGATCGTTCCCAGGTGCTGGCGAGGGTCCCACAAAAAAACAAAACAAAAAACAGGGCAGGTTTATGAGGGAAAAGGAAAGGGACAGGTTTCTCTGAGAGAGGCCTGCATGGTTGCAGGTGGGCGGCCTTGACAGGTCACGGCAGGCAGGAGGCTGCTGCTCTGCAAAGGGAGAGAGTTGGTGAGAAGAGGCACCTGTGTAGTCGGGTGGGCAGACGGACGGGTGCCCCGAGCCTGTGCAGAGACTGCCCTGATACAGTCCTTTTCTCTTTGGGAAGGTCACTCCTCTGTGGAGTGGCTGCTTGTTGCTGATGTTGGGTAACAGGCAACACTAGAAAGGGACCAGAGATTCCAGGGTGGGCCCAATCTCCATATCCTTCCCCTCAGGCCTGTGCACCACTCCCTAGAGCTTCAGATCCTGCTTGGGTCTCCTGCCTTGTGACAAGGCCCTGGCGCCTAAGGATCCGACCTCCACAGCTGGGTTAATGGTCCTGTTATTCCCCTCGACCCCCACCTCCTTGCGTGTGTCAGGTTTTAGTCACGTGAGGCCTCCCTTTCCAGTCTTTCCATTCTTTTTTTTTTTTAATAGAGGCATGTTTTTATTTATTTATTTGTTTGTTTGTTTATACAAGCACTGGGTACAGTCAGAAGCACGGGAGGGTGAGAGAATTCACCAGAGCCAGAGCGGGGAGCAGAGCAGGCAGAAGGACCGAAGTACACTGCTGAGGGGAGCAGTGGGCGGCAGGAGAGGTCTGCGCGCCATGTGGGACCCTCCTCAGGTGGCCGGGGAGCAGCCGGGAATCGAACCGATGCTGCAGAGGCTGTGGGCAGCTTCGCAACCCAGCGCTCAACCGCTGCGCCACTGGGGAGGCCCCAGTCTTTCCATTCTTGCCCTCCATCAGATGGAACTCGTGCAGCAGAGGCTGCAGATGGCTTCGCAGTGCTGTGCTTAACCCCTGCGCCATCAGAGAGGCCCCACACCTTGCTTTTATGTCAGCTTCAGGTAAGGGGATTTTTAACAACGATTAAAAAAAATCTTTCCCAGAAATTCAAGCATCCTTGTTTGCTGTTTTAAAGACTTGTGGATATTTTAGGGTCGGTCTGGCTGCGGCGGACACTGTCGGTGAAAGGCTGGGAGTCCCGGAGCGTGCAACAGACCCACCTGTGCCTTCTGCCCCAGCCCGCCTGCCCTAGCCCACTGTGACCTGCTCATTAGCTGGAGTTATGTTGGGACAAGGCCTGGGGGTGGACTAAAATTTCAGGGAGTGACTGGCCAGGAACCTGTGCCCCTCAGATGACCAGGTGAGCTCTTAGAAGTCTCCTGCTTCTCTCCTCCCTGCTTGAGTCAAGTTGCAAATGTGCCCCTGCTGGGACCATGGGTACTCTGTCACCCAATGGCTCAGGGCTCGGACTTTGGAAAAAGATCACCTCTGGGCCTGCGGGATAAATAAAGATGAAATTTTTCCATAACCTCTTACAATCTAAAAATCAAAAGGTAGAAGGTCCTAACTCAATGCAAATAAAGTGATGTGTGTTAAGAATTGTATTTAAAACAGGGCCTCCCCTGGTGGCGTAGCCTGTCGATCGCAGCGCTGAGAAGCTGTCCGCAGCCTCTGCCACACTGTTTCAATCCCGGCTGGCCAGAGAGTGTTCCACATGGCACAGCAGACCCGCTGCTCCCCTCAGCAGTGCATTTCAGTCAGTCTGCCTGTTCTGTTCCCCACTCTGGTGAATCCTCTCACCCCCCACATCTCTGGCCTGTACCCCAGTTCTTGTGTGCATAAATAAATCTTTTTTTTTTTTTTATAGAGGCATGTTTTATTTATTTATTTTATTTGTTTGTTTGTTTTGTTTTTACATGCACTGGGAACAGTCAGAAGCGCGGGAGGGTGAGAGAAATCACCAGAGCCAGAGCGGGGAGCAGAGCAGGCAGAAGGACCGAAGTACACTGCTGAGGGGAGCAGCGGGCGGCAGGAGAGGTCTGCGCGCCATGTGGGACCCTCCTCCGGTGGCCGGGGAGCAGCCGGGGATCGAACCGGCGCCGCAGAGGCCGCGGGCAGCTTCGCAACCCAGCGCTCAACCGCTGCGCCACCGGGGAGGCCCCATAAATAAATCTTAAAAGATTATTTATGCACTCAAGAATTGGGTGGTAAGCCAGACATGGGGGTTGTGTTTGAGAGGATTCACCAGAGACAGAGTTGGGGGCAGAACAGACAGACTGACTGAAACACACTGCTGAGGGGCGCAGTGGGGAGACAGGAGGGGTCTGCGCGCCATGTGGGCTGCTCCGAGGCCGGCGGGATCTACCTGACGCTGCGGAGGCTGTGGACAGCTCCACAGGCTGCGCTCAACCCGCTGCGCCACTGGGGATGCCCTAAAATACATTTTCAATGGAAATAGTAATTTTAATTTTGGAAATGACCTAAGGAAATGCTTTCAAATTCTGATAAATCTTTATGTGTAACAATGTTCAATAACACTTTATTTACAGTAAAATGATTCAAAACTATCCAAATAAACCCCCCCAATATACACAAAATTAAATGTAAAAGCTAGATACAGTAACACTAAACAGTCTTTAATGGCGTGGAAAGTCCTTCTGTTAGTGTTAAATGTTGAAAGTGGAGAATCCTGGCGGTGCTGTGATCTCACCACAGAAGAAACATATTAATGACACACCCTCTCCTCACCCCTCACGCGGGAGGAGAACAGAGTGAGAACACCTGCAGGGAGCGCGCTGGGACACCACAGGGAGAGTCAACAGTCCAGCCGCATCCAAAATGTGGACTCGTCTTGCCAAACACTGCTGAGTGACATCCTGCACAGAAACAACATGATTAATTTAAATATTAAACATCACACAAAGTTAAAATCACATGTTAATGATACAGACCCCCCCCCACCAGCTGCCACACCCGGGCACCCGCTCTGCCCTCCCGCTGCTGGGCCTGGGCAGGAGGGGGCTCAGCCCAGAAAGCTTACAATGCACCCCAAACGCCCCCTAAACCTGCGGGAGTGAAAACAGCCCGCGGGACAGAAGGGAGCCCGCCCCGGGGGCACCCTCTGGGTCCCGAGGAGCCCGAGCGAGCCCGCGGCCGCGCGGTTCGCGCTCAGGGACGGCCCGCCCGTGCGCTCCTCCGGGCCCAACCTAAGCCCCGGAGCCCCCGCGTCCAGCCCTTCCCCGCCGGCCCGAGGCCCCTGCGCGTGGCCCCGTCCCGCCTCGCCAGCCCCACCGCGGCCCGGCCAGAGAGTCCACGGCCCGGAGAAGGACGCAGCGTCCCCGCCCGCTCCGCTCTCCTCGCCGGACACGGTGAGCGCGGCCGGGAAGCGCCTCCGCTCCCGCCTCGGCCCCGCCGCCCGCGGGCCCCACCGCCTCCTGAGTCTCGGGGTCCGGGACTCAAGCGCTGCCCGAGAGGGGAGAGGGGCGCGCTGGGGGGACCTGTCGGCCTTGGGGAGCCACCGGTGAGGGGAGAGGATGGGGAGAAGGGCGGACGAGGAGGGCGGCAGGGGGGACGCGGTGGTTGGGGGAGCCCCCCCTCCCCGCAGCCTCTCTCGCGTCTCCTGCTCCATCCGCACATCCGGCGCCGGTTCCTTCCGTGTGGGGGCCCCACAGAGGCGGGTTCAGGCTCCCCCCCAGGGCAGGAAGTGAGTCCAAGGGGTCACCTGCACCTGTGGCCCCGGTCTCGGGGGGGTCGCGGCCCTTTCGCGCCCACGGAGCCGCGTCCGGGGAGAGCGTCCTGCCCAGCGCGGCCCTTGGCGTCCAGGACCCCGCGCCAGGGCGGGGATCCGGGGAGGGGCTCCCCTGCTTTCCGGGCTCAGGGGCCACGAGCCTGCCAGCCCCCATTATTGGCCCCGGAAAACTGAGCTGAGGGCACGGCTGCACCTTCGTCCCCGACGCAGCGCCCGCCCGGCCGGAGACCCGCCCTCCCCTGGCGCGTCTGGGGCGCCCCTGCGCAGTTTATCAGGCCCCTGCGCCCCTCCGCGCCCCAACATGACCTGGTGACTATGCCGAGAGCCCGCGCGCGCCCGCGGACCTCCCCTGCCCCCCTCGCCCCTCCTGCCCGGCCTCCTGAGCCTGGGGGGTCCCGCGCACTTGCTCAGGCTCCGGCCCCACTAGTGGACTCGGTCTGGGCGGCGGCGGCGGCGGCTGCGCTCGTGTCTGTCAGTCGGTCTCGAGGGCGACCCCGGCCCGCCGGTAGCCTCGTCCCGTCAGTGGAAGGCCCGCGGGGACCCTGGGGTTCGCCAGGGAAGACGTTTCTCGGCACAGACGCCGCGCTCCCCGCGTGGGCCAGTCCCTGAAGGCGCCGCCCCGTCCCCAGGACAGACCCCGCGGCGGGCGCGGGAAGGAGGGGGCGGCGGGCGAGAGCTCGCTGCGCATCGAGACGGTTCCCGGGCACCCCTGGGCGCTTCTTCCCCCGGAGGCCCCCGGCGCCCCCCTATTCTGCCCCCTCGGGGTCCCGCTGGTCTGTCATCGTCACCCGTGCTCGAACTGGGGAGCCCCCGACGTTTGCGGGGAAATCGCTCGTCCCAGCGGTGGGGAATCGGCCAAGCCCGCGAGGTGACCGGCGAGGGCTGGACGCGCAGCTGGGGCGCGCCAGGGCCGCGTCTGTCGGGCGGAGGGCGCCGAGGGCCGCTGTGTGACTCGGGGTCGGCTCCTCCGCCTCTCTGGTCCTCGCGCGGGCCCAGCCCCAGACCCCGCCCCCAAGGGCACGCCCGCTCCCGGCCCGCCTCGGGCTTCTGGGAGTTGTAGTCTCGGCGGGCGCGGCGCCTTCTTGGGAGCTGTAGTTCCCGGGCAAGGGCGCCTCCCGAATGCGTCGCCCCCCACCCCCGGCCATGCGCCGGGACTGGGGTCTCCGGGCCGAGGAGAAGCGGCCAGAACTCGCCGATCCTGGCGGAGGCCGCCCCTAGCCCCCGGCGCGGGACCCGGACGGGGAGGGCGCGGCTGCGCGAGTGCGCGTCTGTTCCCTCGGGGTGCAGAGGGGGGGCGACCCCCAAGCCAGCCCTTCCTCCCCTCCCCCGCCCGCCTGCCTGTCAGTCCTCTCCCTGATCCCCGCTGTGTCCCCCGGGAGGAGAGAGGTGCAGCCCGAGGGCGCGGGGACCCCCAGCACGGGGGGGGAGGGCACACCGGCCCGCGCCCGCAGCGCCCGGGGCCCTGCGCGATCTGACCCTCGCCCGCGTGGCCGCCGCTACCCGGCGCCGCCCTGCCGGGGCCTGGTCCCCGCTCGCCGCACCGCCCCGTCCCGCCCCGGCCAGGGCCCCGCCGCCCTGCGTGCGCCCCCGCTCCGCCAGCTCCCCACGAAGCCGCTGCTCCCGGGACGAAGGGCACCGGCTCGGGTTTCCCTTTTCTGCCCTGCAGGTCCGGAACCGAGACTGCGGCGGAGCCGCGGGGAGCGGGACGCACGTGCTGCGGCCCCGCCGCGGAGCGACTGGCCGCGCCGGCACCTCCCCGCGGGCTGGAGGGTGGAGACAGCACGGCGGCGGAGTCGGGGAGCCCTGGAGGCGCGGGGGGCGGGGGGTCGGCCCTCCAGGCTCAGCGGCACTACACACCTAAGGACCCACCTTCCAGAAGCCGCCGCCTTCGTGGGCGCCCCGCTGCCGCAGCACCGGTGGCCCACTGGGCGCAGGTCCACCGCGGCCTCCCTCGGAGTCATAATCACAGCAGGACCCCAACATCATCTCACCAGTCACGACCCCGTGGTGTGCAACTTGGGCAGTCAAAAATAATCAGCCACCCCTCCCCCGGGCACCGAGCCCCCACCAGGTACTAAGTCCCCCTCAGAGGCACGGAGTCCCCCCAGAGTCCTCCCAGGGCCCCCCCACGCACCATGTCTGTGGTCCCCTGGCCGCCTCTGCCCTATTTCCCCGTAAGTCCGGGTAAGCGAGGGTTCGTGTGAATATTCGCTCATTTGCCTGAATGTGCCCCCACAGGGGCGGCCCCTGGGGATCCCGTTCATTCTCGGACACCCTACACATGGGGTACCCCGAGGTGCCCACAGTCTGGGCACAACATCAACTGACGAACTGCCCTGTGTCTAGGACAACAGGTCTACACAAAAATCCCACGTTTAAAAAAACGAGATTTTCCAATTATACTGGAAAGTGTAAAGTGTGGTGCATTCCCTAATCCAACACCTTTGAAATTTTAAACATCACCAAGAAAAACAAGAGTTTACTAGGCTATATAACAGATAAATGATTTTAAAATAGGTCATGGAAATGTCTGTTTCCAAATTTATTTTGAAATAAATTATAAGACCTGACCTCGCTTCGGTGGTAAATACCTTTGCTTGCGTGTTTAACCAAAATCATCTCCTAAACAACCGCAACATCATCCCAACAGAATGAATCTCTTCTTATCCCTGTACAATCCATACACAGGTTCCCTTGTTCCACCCCTAAAAGTTTGAAAAACATGATTTATTTGAAAATAAGTTAAGCACCAGGGATCTGCGGGTGTATAACTGCAGGAGGAGAGTCCAGACCGGGGAGGCCACTCAGCTCAGCTCAGCTCTGCTCAGCCAAGGAACCAGGGACTGTTGGACTTTTTGCTTCCGTTCTAGCATCACCTGTACTGGCCCTGGTGCCCAGGGCCTGAATCTCCCCTGTACTCTGGATGTCACCCGGGCTTCAGCACACAGTGGGCCCTCAGGAAGAATGAGTCCTGGGGTGAAAGGATGCAGGTGAGCATCCACAACACTAGCCCTGGGGGCCCTCCAAGTCAGAAGGCAAGAGTTCCGGTTCTTTCCTGCGCCCGCCATTGGCACACAGTAGCCCGCTGGGAGGGCCCCAAGGAGCCGCCCCGCCGGGGAGCCGCCCCAGGACCGTGCACGCAGCTGCGAGGCTCCGCGTAAGAGGAGGGTCCTGGTACCCCAGCTGAGCCGAGCCTTGAGAACACCGGCAGGCGCGGAGGGCGGCCCTGTCCCCAGAGGCGCGCGCGCAAAGGTGGCCGCGCAGGCGGAGCGACCCCAGGGGAGGGCCCGAGGCCACCGCCGGTGGCCTGACCTCGGGGCCGCCCCCAGCCCCCAGGCGGGCGCCAGACACCCGCTCCCCAATTCCTGCCGACGGGGAAGGGACTCCCCGCCGCCTCCGCCCCCGCTTCCCAGGTCCGAGGCCATTGGGTCGTGTCCTGCGTCCCGCGTCCTCGCATGGCTCGTGCTGGTGCGCGCCGACCCCACCGCCTCGCCTCGGCCGCCCGGTCTCGGCGTCTCCCCGGGAGCGAGGCCGCTGGGACCAGCTAGAGCCGCGCGCGAGGCGGAGCCCGGCTGGGGTGGGGCGTGGGCGCCCCCTGACGGCCGCGTAGACGGCGCCTGCCCACCCCCACGCCCACCCGCGAAGGGGGTGCATTTGGCGACGGCGCCCGGCGCGCGGTTCCAGGAGGCCGGGGCGCGCGGGCGGGACGGGCCGATCGGCGGGCTGCGCGGAGGCGTCCGACGCGGGGGGATTGTGAACGCAGCTGTACAGGGGCGGGCAGCGAGCTCGCTGCGGCTGCGCGCAGCGCGGGTCGACCAGCTCTCCGCGGCGGCCGCGCCTCCTCCTGCAGGTCGCCGGGACCTGCACAGCGCGGGGTGCACCTCTGCGGGCGGGTCCCGGGGGAGGCAGCGGCTGTCCCGCGCCCGGGGTTGCATCTCCTTCGGCCTGACTGCCGCGTCCCGTCCCGGGGGAGGGAGCCCCGGGGGTGTGAGGGACCACCGGGGTCCAGCCCCGCTGCCGAGCCCGGAGGTCGGAGATGCCGCCGCTGTTCACCCCAAGTCTCCCGCAGGAGCCGCGGGGTCGGGGGCCGCGAATCCGCGGGATCCGTGACCCCAGGGTCGGGCCGGGGGCTGGGGGCCGAGTGCTGCGGGTGGGGGCGGCTCCTGAACGGGGGCGGGGCCGCGAGCCGCGAGCCTGGGGTGTCTGGAGCGGGAGCCGGCACAACATCCGCGAGTGAGGGGGCCGGGGGGCGAGCCCCCCGCGAACTCGGCGCAGCAGGCCGGGCCAGGGCGGCTGAGCCGGGCCGGGGACCTGGGGCGGGCGCTGTCGCGGGGAGCGGGCGCCGGGGGTCGCGGGGGGCCGGGCGAGACCCGCGAGGTGCGAGCTTCGCGCCGAACCCGCGGAAAGACCAGGGCCGGGGCCGCGAATCGCGGCCGGCTCGTGGGCTGAAGCCAGGGGCCCGGGGCCGGATCCCAGGATCCCGGAGCCTCAGGACGCGGGTCTCCGGCGGGGTCGGGCCGGAGCCGCCCTCGGGGAGGGCTGCGGGGGGAGCCGGGCCCGCAGCGCCCCAGTGCGGAGAGGCGCCCCAGACGGCCGAGGCTGGACGGCCCCGCCACGGGGCTCCGGCTCCTCCCCCGGCCGGAGGTCGACCTGAAGCCCCCGCGCGCACCGGGGCGGCGGGAAAGGGGTCGCGCGGGGGGCAGGGGCTGGGGTTCGGGCCGCAGCTCCAGGGGCCCACGGGGACCGGCGGCTCGGCCCCGCCGCTGGGCGCTGAGGTTTTTCTGGCCCCAAATCTGCGCTTTTTGCCGCCAGAGTATCGGCGGCTGCTCTCTCGGCGGAACCCCACGCGTGCCCTCAACAGTGTCTGCGTTTTCGGGCGTCTCCGCAAACCCGCGCCCTCGCTATGGCGCCTCAGAGCTCCGCAACGCGCGCCACAGCAGCACCCGCCCACGGTGGAAGCACATCCGGCTGCCACACAAGTCTCCCAGCGGGTGCTGCCGCTGCCCAAGGCGGGTGAGTGTGCCAAGCAGGCAACAGGCGCCGTGGCCGGACAGGTGTTCAGCCTCTGAGAAGCCGCCGAGTCTGCAATAAGCGTCTCCATCTCGGAGTAGCTGGGGGTGCTGCCTGGCAGGGCTGTGAGTTTCCTGCACGTTCCCCAAGACCTGATCACGGTAGTGGTGCCTCACGCAGAATGCAAACACTGCACCCACAACGCAGGCCCTATAGGGCCTCGCTGTTCTGATGCCCTGAAAGGACCAGGGGGTGCTGCCCTGGCCTTGTGTCCCTGTGGCCCCGCCTGCTGTGGTGCTGGCCTCAGACCAAGTTGGGGTTGATGGAGTGTCCACAGCTGCACACCTCAGTGGTGTGGCTCCTCAGGGAGGGTCAGTCATGCAGTTGCCAATGTCATGAGCTGACCCCACTGTGCATATACAGCCTCAGAGTTGGGTCCTCTGGGCCTCTGTGGCCTTTCTTTTCTTGGTCTTCTCTGGCCATACTCTGTGCTACCCTGGCCACCACCTGGCTCTTGGCTTACACTGTGCCAGGGTCTCTGGGCTCCCTCCCAAGGCCACTATCCACCTGGGATGCAGTGAAGAGGGCCCTTGTGTTCTACAACTGATGTTCACCAAGCACTCAAGCTGTAGGGGATCTGAGGTGAGTCTTGTGCTTGGGGTCTGTCTTTTTGGCCCTCAGGCTGTGGGTACCTGTGGCTGCTAGCTGGGCAGCTCATGGTTGGTATGGCTGCTGGATACACCCTCAGTGGGGTGTCATGCTACCTGGAGCCCTCACTTTGAGAAAGAGCCAGTGTGTTGAGCCACCTGGACCCATGGGGCTGTTTTGGGGCTAGAGGGCAGCCTTTGTGTGGCGCTGCTGGAGCAGGAGATGCCAGAGAAAGGAGGAGCCCCATGTTGCCAGCTCCAGTGTGCAAGAGAGGCCTGTGGGGGCAGCTGGTGCTGGTGGGGCTCCCGGAGTGCCTGCCTGTGGGCAGTGCCCAGGCCACCACAGCCCCATGGGGGCTATAGTGTCACAGTAGATCCAGCAAAGGTGGTAACTGGAGGTCCCTGGGGGCCTGGGGTTGGCTGTCCCTGTGTTGCCTACAAGTGTCAGAGGCCTGGAGTTCTGGGTGATGGCCAGCAGCACCCATCTCCCACATGGTACTGCTTGCCCCAGGAGCTGGGGCCCTTTGGGTCCTGTGTGACTGGTTGTAGAGCAGAGCCCTCCAGCTGGGCCTATAGGGGAGGTGCCCCTGGTGGGCAGGTGGAGATCCAGCTCATGGTGACTGAGTGTTGTGTTGCCTCATGGGTCACTGCCCCCATCACTGAGGTTTGCAGCCTCCCTGAGTTTGGGTGGGCAGTGGGGTGCTTGAACTGCCAAAGGCTCTTGTCCAAGCAGTTGGCTGTGTGCTGAGCCCTGCCTTGTGTGCATGGGTCAGTGCTGCTGTCACATAGTGGGGACTGTTAGGTAAAGAAGAAAGAAAGCTCTGAGCCCCCAAATGGCTGTTCCTCCTCCCTGATGCACATCAAGTGCTGGCTGAGCCCTGTGTACAAGGCCCCTGGGGTGGCATCTTCCCCATTGTGAGTGCTGCAGCCTGGACATGGGATTCCGGCTCTCAAGACAGTGGAGGGCCATGACAGGCTGGGGCCATGACAGAGGTGCTGGGGCCAGCTTCAGGCTCCAGCTACCTTTAGAGTCTGGCCATCCAGGGGGGTGATTGTGGGAGCCCTTGCTTGTGCCTGCAGGGCTGGTGTTGCTCCTCTCCCACGAGAGGGCACCTGGGGTCATGGAGGGCTGATGCCAGGGCTTGGCCCCATCCAGCTCAGTGGCTCTGTCCCTAGTGCTGTGTACCCCATGGTTGTGCTGCCCTTACTGGACTGCCCCTGGAAGAGTGTTTTAGCTTCAGCCCCATTGCAGTGGTGGCAGGGGTGCCTTGCCCATGTTGAGGGGGGCTGGGGGCCATGGCCTGGGCTGTCAGTGGTGGGCTCTGAGGGGTGGTGGCTCCTCTCTGCAGGCCCTTGCATCTCCTATGGCACCTTAGAAAGTGCCCTTTTTACTTGCTATGATAACCCTAACCCCAAGCAATGGTCTGGCTGGGCTGACTCTGCTATGCCTGTGTGCTCCCTGTGGGGGTTGCCTCTGCTCATCAGTGGGGTGAGACTGCCGGGGCAAGACGGACTCGTGGCAAGTGGGGAACAAACACCGCGGCAAGCATGGTCCAGGTGGCTCTGAGAGGCCACAGGGGCTGTGGGTGAGTGCTTTGGTCTGGGAGCAGCACTGGGGGCGGGTGCTTATGGGGCAGCTCTCCATGTTGCCTGCAGGCTCCCCAAGACCTGGTTGCGGGTACAGTGGGTTGTGCTTACACTGTGCCACATGTGGGGGGCCTGGTCTATACTAAGTGAGCCGTGGGCTCCTGCCTGGAATCGAGCAAAGGGGCCTCGTGTTGTCCTAAGCTGCTGGGGCCTGAGCTGCAGCCCATACCACCACCCCTCTTAAGAGGGTGTGCTGTCTGCGGTGGCCCCTGTGGGGCTACATGGTGTTCTCAAGCACAATGCAGGTGCAGAACTGGCTCCCCTGAGCCCCAAGCTGTGGTGAGGCCAGGCCTCATACCCAAGCCCATGGTGTGGGGGGCTGTTCCCTGGGCTGTGACTGTGGTGTAGCAGGGCTGGGAAAGAGATGGGGCTTGGGCTATCTGGGGTTGGAGGGGGGGCTTCCATGTCTCTTAGCTCCTGCCTGTGGCCTCTGTGGCATTGCCCCAGTGGCTTGGGGCCTGTTCCCCTCATGTGTTCCTGTTGAGGGGGCCTGACTCCCTAGGTTCCCCCCTGTCCTGATGCCTCACTCCAAAGAGCAACCTGCGGTTGGGGGTTGCTGCCTGTGCCTATGCTACCAGGGGGCTGTGGCTGTACCGCCCCTGTTGTGAGGTGCCCCACCCACACTTGGCAGGAGGAGGGCCCTGGGCTTGTCTGTGTTTGTGCCAAGGTGCGTGTGTGCCTGGAGTGCTCTGGATGCCTGCCGGCAGGCATGCCTGAGGTCTACGCTGGGACACACACCACTCTTGTGAGTTGGGCTGTTAACCCTGGAGCCCCTGAAGCTGGGGGTGGGGGTGGGTAACCCTGCTCAGTGTGAGGGGAGCCTGTGCCCAGGTGCCCATGAGGAAACAAGGATCCCCCCCAGTTGCGAGTGCTTGTCTTCAGTCAGGCCCGCAGCACACTTGCCCCGCTGGCAGGGGCTGCTCGCTAGGAACACCCCATCCTCCTGCTGCAGCTCCAGGGTGCTTTGCCCCTTCCTGGATGGCAGGAGACACCTCTGAGGGAGTGGGGGGGGGGCGGCCCGAATCTGGGGTGCAGGTGGCCAGGTGTGTCGTGTTCCTGGGTTGCCAATGGGGAGGGGGCCGAGGCTGCTGCTGGGCCCTGCTGAGGTCGACAGTTGGCAGGCCCGGGGCCCGCAGGCATTCAGGTGGGTTGACCAGATGGACTGTTCCTGTCCGCCACCCAGGTAGTGCTGTAGATGGAGTAGAGCATAACGGGGCACACCGGGCATGGCAGGGTTCCACAGGAAGCGACACTACTGCGGAGCATGGCCAGACGGGGCGGGGTGGGGCGCAAAGGGCCATGGCAGGGGTTCAACGGGGACGGGATGCGATGCGACAGGGCGGGGCAGGGTGCGGTGGGGAGCTACAGACATGGGGGCAGGACGCCAAGACAGGACGGGAAGGGGCGGGGGTGGTGGGACAGGATGCTATGCCACACGATACAGTGACCCTATTCAGAATTTGTGTCCTTCCCCTTTAGATGCCCCTTATTGTGGGGGTGACTGCACCCCAGGAGCACGATGGGGAGGAAACCCCCCCCCCATTTCAAACCTGCATGTCTTCATTTCTCTCTAGCATAGCATTAAAAGGCCTCGGAATCCTAGTCAAGTGACATGAAGGGTCTCACTTTCACCATTTATTTGGGATTTTCTTGCGTGAATCCCATATTCTCGGCAGAGCGACGCTCTATTTCCATGTCCAGTCACAGCTGCTTGAGCTCAGAGAGCAAAAATTAGAAAAATAGACTCATCCTTGGCAGGTTTTCCCCATAACCTTCATGGGCTTGGGACAGAGGCGGGCCAAAATAAGGGTGCGCAGTGTCATAAGCCAACTTTGAGATTCTACAAATGGAAAATCACCCTCAAATGTCCACGACAACACACACACGCTCACTCACACATA
>NW_023601562.1:0-18748 GCF_014898055.3 Talpa occidentalis
AAAAAAGAATCAAGTTATTTAACACATTTAATTGCAAACTTGTCAATACATATAAGATTTATACTTATAAGATAACTAATCAATATGGGTAGATTATCCTTCAAACAGAAGAAAAAAAATGTCCTTTTCCTCTAATTAATTTTTATACAACTGCAATTAAAATTTCCTAGTAAATTATGTGCTATACTCTAAATATAATAAATATAAAATAATTCTGAGTTATTTTAAGTAGATATTATTATTATTATAAAATATAGTTTATGTCTCCAATTTTATATTTTAGTTTTGTTTTTTTTTTTTTTTTTTTTTTTGGTGGGACCCTCGCCGGCGGCCAGGGAACGAACCAGTGCTGCAGAGGCTGCGGGCAGCCTGCTGCAGCCTCGTACTCAACCACTGCGCCACTAGGAGGCCCCTAGTTTTTCAGTTTTTTGACTTATCTTTAGAGAAAGCTACTTATTTTATTATATATATCTCACTTCAAACATTTCTCCAAATAACTTTCCCTGAAATATACCAAAACATGTCCTACTAAAGGGAATTCTAAACAATAAATTAGACAATAAAGCTAACAGATCAGTTTGATCTTAACCAAAACTGAAAAATATGAGCATGTGTATGAAAAATACTTCTAGCTATTCTGTTCCTCAATTAAGTGTCAGAAAGTGTTCATCTTTTTTCACATCTGCTAATAACTTGGACTTATTCACAAATACTCGTAAAATTAATTTATTGGATATGCCATGCTTTGTGTTATGAGGCTGAATAGTTCACAGTTTAACAAGTGACTGGTCTATGTATATGTGTCCTCCCTCCCTCCCCTCCTTCCTCTCTCCCTCTCTACCTTCTTTCCTAGTTCCTTCCTTTTTTTTATTATCCTTGGGGTTGCTTAACCCTGCTTCCTGAAAACTACTTAATTGTATTACTGAGACTTCCTTGTAGTCACAAAATTTGCCTGAAAATATCCTCATCAAAATGAAACCTAAGCCATACTTACTCTAAATCACCAAGAGTGCTTTGAGAACACTGAATTGATTTTAATCAGACTTCGATACTCATTAGTACATTTTCAAGATTTGATGATCTTCTAAGTGTTTCTCAATCTTAGGAAGCAGGGTTGTCCTGTTACATCAGGGATTTTTGTTGTTCATAAATCCTAGCAGTTGGTTTTAAGTGAAATGTAGGCTACATCTGGAATCCTACATTTCATTCAGACAGAGTCATAATATTGTAATCTCCATGTGAAATTCATTATTCTGCCCAGTTCTTCCTTGTTCCTAAACTCCTCTACCTGTCTGGAATTCTTGACAGGGGAGATAAATATATTGGCTTTTATTTTGTGTTGTTGTTTAAATAATGAACTTTCTGGATTTACTGTGAAGGTTTAAAAGTTATATTTTTTTTAAATATTTGTTTATTTATGTATACAAGAGCTAGAGTACAGGCTAGAGATGTAAGGGGTGAGAGATGTCATCAGAGACAGAGTGGAAACAGAACAGGCAGATCTACTGAAATACACTGCTGAGGGGATCAGGGCCAGACAGGCAAGGTCTGCTGCGCCCATGTGGGTCACCTTCCTGGCCAGGAATCGAACTTGTGCTGCAGTGGCTGCGGGATGGCTTCATAGTGCTGCATCTTAACCCCTTGCACCACCAGGGAGGTCTCTAGAAGTCATATTCTTATTATCAATCTTTCATACAAGGTTGGGGATAAAACCCCAGAACAGAAATGTGAATAAATCTAACCATGAGGTCATGAGGTCCTGGTAACATCCACCACTGGTAACTGGATAATGATGGCAGATGAAGAGTCATCTGTCAAGTACACGTATATTCAGGTGCAAAACTGAAGCGTCTATGCCCAATTTTCTCCCTATTAGATTAGAGAAGAATCACAGAGTTGTAATGTTTCTCCTAATGAATATTCCCAAAATTTTGCTTTAAATTTTTACTGTGACCAATTTAACAGACTTTGAGGATGAATTTCATCTAAAAATCACTTTAAAAACTTTAATAACAGTAACTCCTATCAATTCATGTTTTTTTTTACCTGTGAATATCTTTATTCTGTAGCCTGCTTAAAATGTTACTCTCCTTTTGTTGTGCCTCCGTTTTATAACCATAATTGACAGTTAAAATACAAATGCTTAGTTCTTACAGTCTTTGCCCTTTACAGTCTAGAAGAGGTTGAAAATTAGTGGTCCATATAATAGGTCTAACTCAATATGACTCAAGGAATTTTTATGTTTCTACTAGAGTTTTAACCAACATGATTTTATGTCTTAAGAATGTTTCTAGTCCTTAAACATCCAGATTAATGGCATATGTATCAAATGACTGGCACTTATTGGTGTTCTTTTTTTTGAGTCTGGGTCATAGTCTTCACATTAGCCTATCCTTGTCCACTCACTCACATTTTTATGCCCAGTCTTCTTCCCACTTAATTTGCCAAGTTTTGTAGACATTTGAGTTCACCCAAACATGTAGTTCTAATTTTTTTTCTGGTTTTGACCAAAAGGCACCACTACTTCATCTAAGTTGCTGTTTCAGTTACTTGGATATGCCAAGATTATTGTTGACTTTGGTCTGATCATTCTGTCCCTGTCATCTAGAATATCCTTCCCCTTTTCTTTCACATTGAATTGTATCTGTCTTTCAAGAAATAGTCCGTATCACATGTCCTCTTAAAACATCCTGTTACTTTCTTTGACAATAATGATTTCTTGGTTGCTTTATATATTATAGATTTCAAAGAATCTGCTGCTCAGTTATATAGCTCCTAAGAACTATGTGCTATTGTAGAAATCTTCAAGTATATACTGAAATAGAAATGTCTTTCCTTTAAAAGTAGCATGTAAGCTACAGGAGAAAAGGACACACATATCATTTCTCTTTCTATTGTTCCCAGAAACTACCATAGCATCTTGCATAGTGTTCAATTAAAAGATGACAAAACAACTTTTGAACCAAGCCTCTTTGGCTTTGCTAATTCTATTCCAGCAGTGAAATGACTTTTCTACTGCTCCTCGTAATTATATTCTTCAGCACTTCTCAAATGCTCTCATCTTTGAAAAGGAACTTCCTTTTCAATTAGAACTATTGTCCCATTATCTGTATTAGCGTGGATGAGCTTGTTAACACTTATTTAACTTTACCTTTTATCACAATCATCCATTTACATACAAGTTTCATTCACTAGATTGTAATGTGCCTGAAGTCACACTACAAATGTGCCCACTATTTGTATTTCACAGTAACTTCTCACACATAGTAAAAAGGTCTTTTCCTAACTTAAATCTAAAATTCATTACCATGAAGTTCTATGACACATTCTAATACAGTTAAGCAAGATAATAATTTATAATCTCAGTTAAGGGGGAAAAACGTAACTCAAAAGAAGTAGACTTTGTTAAAACCTGGGGCAAAGAAAAGATCAGGGAAGTGATTCATTACTGTCCAAAGTTAGATATTAGCCACTTCCAGAAAACTTGGGTCAGATTTTTAAAAGGTTCTTCAGCAGGCTTTTGAACAAGAGATCATGACTTTTGTGTATTCAATTACTTACAAGAACATCATTGAACTGCATCTGTCGAAAGAACTCATGGAACTTAATTTCACTAATGGTTCCAGCAAATCCTTATAAAGGATAGCAACCATTCCTTCAAATACAGAAACCATTGTTGGCAAACTTGCCTCTCCTTATAGCAGTCTGAAACAGACCTCTAACTCATGTACTTTCTTACTTTTGACTTTGGCCCTAATCTGACATCCTTGAACACAGAAGCTTCTATCTGCCACTCCTTTGGCTAACCTTGATAGCCTAGTGTCTTCATGTTGGTGATGCCCAAGCCAAAAGTTAAATGCCAACCTGCTCTTTATATCTTTTAAGAATGGTAAGAAGCCCTGACTTTGGAAGTGGTTTTGTTGCCACAGCAATTGGGGACCTTAAATGAACCTTGTGAGTTGAAGAAAGCAGCTACTATAGTTTCCAAGTGTCCAAGAAGAAAATCTGAATGGGAACCAGATCTAGTTGAAGGGCTGGTACTTTCTTATCTTGTCACTTTAAGTGAATGGAAATATAAACTTGTCAAAAAAATATAAAATATGAATTTTTTTAACTTTATTTTTTGCATATAAGAACTGGGGTGTAGGCTAGAGGTGCGGGGATAAGAGGATTCACCAGCAACAAAGTAGGGGCAGAACAGGTGGATGTGATGAAATACACTGCTGAGGGGAGCAGCTGGTGAGAATGGAATGGGTTAGTTCCCTGGCCTGGGATTGAACTCAAGCCATAGTGTTGATAACACTGAGACTTAACCCCTAGGCCACTAGGGAGGCCCAAAAGCTGAAATCTTTTTAATGTACTGTGTGAGACAAAGAAGTTTTGGCCTTTTTGGTATGGTTATATCCTAACAGATGTAACATGGAATAATCTAAAAAGTCATGATTTGTAATATTCTTATTAATAAAAAGAATACATTGCAACATAGTTTGATAGAAATATTAATGCCGAAAGAGGAAATAATATAGAAGGTTTAAGTGTGCATTTAAACGACTTATAAAGAAGGCCTGAAACATCTAGAAAATATAAACTGCAGAACTTTCAAGCTGATAATAAATGAGAAATTGACTAAGATAGAAGTGATGAGTTGTTGTGGCCTAAATGGAGCAATAATTATTGTAAAGGAAGTGGAGAATGTGGACCTGCTGTGTGAATATTCACCAGTGCAAATATATAGTGGTCTTGTAGCATCTTTAACTCTAAAACTCCTATGACCAGCCATGTTCTCCAAACAAAAATGAAACTGTCTTGAAAGAGAAATAGTTCACACCTTTTTTTGTTTGTTTCTTTCTCCTTGTGCTTCTTTTTATTCTGATCCTATTTTTTACATATTATCTGTTAAAAAAAACTAATTCAAATTAATTTTATAGTCCTTCATGTGGTTGGGATAAGTAGGAAGAAAAATCGCTTTTATATGAAAAAAATTAGACATGGAGTCTTTGTTCAGTTCTGCATTGCAAACAACCAAATCCAACTCTAGCAAATTAAGCAGAAAAAATAAACAAACACTGGAAAGCTGGAGAAAAAGAAGAGAAAAACAGACAGATTGCAATGGTTGAGGCATATAGGAACCCAGTCAATCATCCCAAAGAACAGCTGTTTGAGGTGCCATTCCAGTCCTCTCTGAACATTTAATGCCATTATTGGCATCATAACATTATGACACTGGACTTCACAGATGGTACATTCATTTGCCACCACATTCCATGTACTACCACCACTGGAATAAATCCTAAACTAATCTCTGCTTTTGCCTCATTTGCTTTGAATTTGACTTCCTGGACTGAGAATCATGTAAGCGTAGTTTAAATCATGTGCCTACACCTTGACTGTCAATATGGGGACAGTGGTGGTGGCAAATTCTGGGCCTTTGAATTTCCATGGAGACAGTCTCTGCTGTATTAGGAGACACATTCTTGGCATATAAGGGTTTTTTGGATTGTGTGAGCAAAGGATGATGGGGGTGATGAGGAGGGAGAGAGGAGAAGCATCAACGAGAGAGTAAAAGGACCCGTAGAAGGGAAAGTGGGGAGTGATTTTATCAACTTGATTAACCCCTATCTATGTTGGGGTAATGGAAACACTTGCACATATACCACCCAATCAGGTGCACTGCTTTTCAGGGCCTTGTTGCCTAACCCAATTCTTGCCTAACCCAATCTTTCTGATGGGTTTATGAAGTGTTTAAAAATAGACCTCCCCAAAAAAATAGACCCAAAAATCATGTTTTATTCCTGTAAATAAGGTGCAATGATGCCACTTAAAATCCAGGGAAGATGTGCCAAACTGATTATATGACGTGAATATGGTACTTTTGCCAAGACAGTGGCAGGATAGACATGCCTTCATCTTCAATGTCTCGTGAAAAAGTAAAACAACAACACAAATGTATGAGTGTCTCCTTCAGTGGTTTCTTCTCTTCTTTAAAAGCAATAGTGACAAATGTTTAGTTATATTATATCACTATCATTTCAAATCCAAAGGGATGGGAACTTTGTCTTTCTTCATTTTAAGATTACTAAATACTAAAGATTATTTGTAACAGCATAGATGAGTGTCTTCAAAGTTCATAATGTTTACATGGGTTGGGAAAAGTGATGTGATTTTTCAAGGCCAGAAGGTACTGAGGGTGTTGGGGTATTAATATGTCCTAGGTTTTCCCAGCTATCCTCAGGGCCACCAGGATCAACATCTCAATACCACATTAATCCATTAAAACACACCCACATACCACAGTACAGTTGTTAGGAAACTCTGGATTAGACAAGTATCTTCTGGATAAATCAACCATATGTCTCTATAATAGAATTGCTAACATCTTACAGCATAGGGTGGTATGTGCTAAACTTTTAGATTGTGTATAATAAACTATAGTGTAGTGTATGTTTTATTTTAGATGTAGAAAATCTTTGGCAGTAGATAGAGTCCATCTTGAAAAATCAAATTTATGAAACTAGTGAAATAACTCCTTTCAGTTATTACAAGTATTTATTTCAGGTATTAATAGCCCTTAGTTGTAAAGACAGTTCATTTTACCTTTTTAGAGATCTTTACATGTGGCTTGGAAAGTCTGGTTTTATATTTATTGATTGGAGCTGGTAAAACTTTTATATGCTCATTTATAAAACTAAATTTGAGGTTCAAGGTCACTGAATTTAGAAAATAGACTGCGATGATATATCTCAGATTTTCTTTCTTTTGGTTTTGAAAGAGCATTAAACCATGTAAATCTGAATCCAAAATTAGATTGTATTTCTTTTGGTGTTAAGTGTCTGGTGCAGACAGTGGAGTTCAATTGACTATAGTTTTAACCATTTATTCTCCAGCCTCTCCTTCCAAACTCTCTTTCTTGTCAATTGTTCTGGGGTTCTTCAACTGTAGTCCTGGTTGGTAGTTACAGTGTACATGATGATATTGCCAAGTGTCCAAAATAAGAACTACTTTAATAAGTGGAGAATTAAGCATTTCTAATATGAACAGTACCCACAGCTGACGCCAAAATAAGGCAGTATTACCTTTATGCTAATAGAATTCATGAATATGAAAGCAAAGTTTACAGCATATTATCATAAAGAGAAAAACAAATTAACAGAGAGTCATTTTCAAATGACAGTGGTATCTACAAGCTTTATTAATAGATGTGAATATTTTCTTCAATGAAGTCAGTAAGCCATTTATCATGTGATTATTTTTATCTCTTCATGTGAGGGAAAACTAAAAACATGGTGGATATTTCAAGATCTTTAATAAAGAAAAATGATTGGGCCTCCCCAGTGGCACAGCGGTTGAGCACTGGGTTGCGAAACTGCCCGCAGCCTCTGCAGCGCCGGTTGGATCCCCAGCTGCTCCCCGGCCACCAGAGGAGGGTCCCACATGGCACGCAGACCTCTCCTGCCGCCCGCTGCTCCCCTCAGCAGTATACTTCGTCACTCTGCCTGTTCTGTTCTCCTCTCTGGCTCTGGTGAATTGTCTCACCCTCCCGCGCTTCTGACTGTACCCAGTGCTTGTATAAATAAATACATAAATCTTAAAAAAAATAAAAAAGGGCAGTTTAAAAAAAAAAAAAACGAAAAATGATTGAAGGAGAAAAGGATATTTTAAATGACAGCCATCATGGGAGAACAATGCTAGGAGTAGAACAAGTAGACCAGAGAGCATCTGTAAACATCAATGAAGTGTTGAATTTAACCAGCTCAGCGAGGACAGAGGTAGTTTAAGAAAAACAAAGAACTTTAGACAACTGGAATGTCTTACCGCCATGTGCCCGTGCTTATTTCTGCTGACGTATGTTTCCATTTCACAATTAAAATTTCAAACTCATGGTAATTTGCAACTTTCTCTTTTATTAATTATATAAGAAAATATTACTGCTTACCAATTCCACATAACACCTGGGAACAAATTTCTTCTCCTGCAATGTATTAGCAACCCAGTGGTATCTTGGAAAATATAATATATTCTGGTGATCATCCACCATTTAATTTTACTGTCTGACAAAATCTGCAGCAGTAAAAGTTAAGTGAACAATTTATATTATAAAATTTCTCTGCTGAGATAGGGATTTTTAAAGGTATCGTTTATTATAAACACTGATGGCAGTATTTCGTTAAGATTTCAGATTCTTAAGTCTATGTTGATTGTAGGTTATAGTGATTTAAGAAAGGTTATGCACATTCCTATACCAGTTGCCTTGAAATTTTTATGTAACTGGAAAGAGGAATTAGACTATTCCTAGTGATACAAATTATTTTGAAGGGAGAAGCAGTAAATAAATTAAATTAAATTAAAATATTATACTTCTCTTACATTTTCCTACCCTATTTATTTTCTACCTACCAACTACTTCTTTACATAAATAGTTGCTCTCTCTTCATTATTTGTGTTAATTGATGAATGTGTTTTTTACTTCCATGGAAATGTGGAAATAAATAAAAGAGAGCAGTGAATGCTGCAAATATATACAAGAAGAGGCTGTCAAGGAGGTATGGGTCCCTCTTGAATGATGTTAACTTATCAGCAACCCCAGATTCTGGAAAGCAATGAAGCAATGATTTTGCATTCAATGAGAAAACTAATTTAATGTTAGAATACCATATTCATCCAAAGTGTGTGACAAAATAAACAAAATTTCCATAGGCATAAGAATCCAGACTATTTAACTTGCATAGATAAAATAAAATAGTAAGACATGGAAAACTAAAGTAGTGAATCGAATGTGATGAAAAACAAGGACAAGAGGGCAGAACTCTGGTCTAAAAAGTGAATGAAACAAATTTGAGCAGAAAGCCAATGGACTGCATGATAAACACAGTTCTAAAAGGATTCAGACAATTATTCTGATCTGAATAGCTTCAGAATGATTGGTCATATGATAAACAAAGTATTCACTATTCTTTCTGAAAGATATTAGTATAAAAGCCCCACCTAGTTGGCTTAGAATATCATGACCCAGGTACCAACTCTAAAATTTTAAAACTCTAAAATTGTGTTGCTAGCAGCTTGTGTTTAACTTTATATATTTGTTCACTGTTTATATGTCCAATGTCTATTGGCATTGTTAACAAACCAGGTTTCATGTCACATGGTTAATATAATCTATCAATTTCTACATAAAGATATATATTCATATAACTCATGTATGTATGAATAACATATACATACATATATATGTACTGATAATAATAGGTACATTTTATCACAATTATTTCATGTTATACCAGTATAGCTACACATATATAGTACACATATTATACAAATATTATATGTATGATTGATTTCTTCTGTGTTGAAAGTAATCATTGTATAGAATTATCTTACAGATGTCTGGTGTATCTCTCTGCTTATCTCCAAGGCTATCTGGAAGTCTGGTGTAGACTCTTGGCTATGATAAAGTTGTGTGAACCAACTAGTCATTTATAATGTGTTTGAAACCCCCCTGATGGCATCCAGGGTCAGCTTATTTAAATTATTCAGAGATGTGTAGATTGATGTCTTATATCTATATAACTAGTTACATAGCTTGGCTTGGATATATGAACAGTGAGGCCTAAAAGATTTTGCTGCAATCATTTGTCTGAACTCTCCTAAAACCACACAGAGATGAAGTACATACTGTGTGACTAGAAGGACTCTGTCTAGGTGTGCCCGCAAATCTCCTATGGCCTGATGATAACTCACATTCTTCTTTCACATTGCTCAGTCCTTTATCTTGAATAATAAGTCTATGTGATTATAGTCTATAGAATTTCGCTGACCTTTTAATTATCCAAACTTGTGCTATTATTGCAATATTTGAAGATACCAAGAACAAGACACACGCACACACAAACAAACATGTTTACTTTAATTCTATAGATTGTGGCCAGTGGTTACATTAGGTTTTGTTGTTAATGGCTTTCTTTTTTCTTTTTTGAAAGTTCTCAGTAAGCTTTCATAATTTCAAATTATGCATCCAAAATTGCTGGCTCCTGATTTTTCACTGAGGTCTTTCTAAGTTGTGAAAGTATAGCAGCTAAAATTTCATTTAATATAGAGTAACTGAATGACACATTACACCTCAATAGTAAGTGAGAAATCTTTTTCATCAGTACTGACTTTATGATCAGTTTCCTCCTCCAATCATGTGATCTGCCAAAATTCCATTTCATTACCCCTCTTCCTTAAAATTTCTGTTTCATTACCCCTCGTCCTTAAAATTCCAGAGCAATAACAAGTAACTATATTACTCATCTATTGCTATATAACAAATTACCTTAAAACTTGGCAAATTAAGACAACAAACATTTATTGCTTCACAGTTTCTGAGAGTCAGGGATCTCAGAACAGCTTAACTGAATGATTCTGGCTGAGGGTCTATAATGAGGTTGCAGTCAAGCTTTTAGCCAAGGCTGCACTCATCCAAGTATCTACTGGTTCTAAAAGATGTGCTTCCAAACACATCCACATGACTATTGGCAGGAGATTTCAGTATCTTGCCACTTGGGCCTCTCCATATGCTGCCTGAATATTCTAGAAAGATGGTACCTGACTTCCCTCAGAGCAAACAATCCAAACAAGAGAATGAAAGAGAAAGACTAGGATGAAAGCCAACATTTTTTGTAACTAATTTCTAATGTGGTATATCACCATTATTGCTATATGTAATTTATTAGAAGTTAGTTACTAAATTAAGGAGGTGACTGAGTTATTGAAAGATAGGATATGATTATCAGGAGGCAAAGGTCAGTAAGTTATTTTATAGAATGCTTACCACAACTTCTTAATGTTTTATGTTCTGGAAATGTTCCATCTGTTTTCATGTCCTCAGATAGATTATGCATCTCTGGGTGTTTATATCTCTCTGTCCCATTCTGCTTTCATCTAATTTTGGAAATACAGCAAAAGATCTGGCACACATTAACATTCAATAAATATATGTTAAGTAGGTGAATAAATACTACTGTTTAGAGCTCAAGGGAACTTTTAACAAATTGTGTTGATTCACAGAGCAGAACAATAAGGAAGAAAGAATCCTCTCCATGATTAATTCATGCTAAATGGGTTTATACTTTTAGAGGCACTGAGAACAGGTTCACAATGTTATTCTAAATATCACTTTATGTGTCTTGGTCAGGTGGGAAAAGTATAAGAGATTAAAAAAAATGTTCAAGACTTAGGTTTGTCATGATACAGTTGGAAAAGTTCCTTAAACTGAATAGCCCCCTTATCCTCAACTGCTAAAAGAGGAATGAACTGGAAGAGCCTGTTCTTAGACACACCACTTCACCTATCATTTTTTTTTTTTTTTTTTTTTTAAGATTTATTTATTTATTTATACAAGCCTGGGTACAGTCAGAAGCACGGGAGGGTGAGAGGATTCACCAGAGCCAGAGCAGGGAATAGAACAGGCAGACTGACCAAGCACACTGCTGAGGGGAACAGCGGGTGGCAGGAGAGGTCTGCGCACCATGTGGGTCTCTCGCCGGTGGCTGGGGATAGAACCAGCAGCTTTGCAGCCCAGCGCTCAACCTCTGTGCCACCAAGGGAGGCCCCATTTTCTTTTTTTAAATACAAGTCATTTGTCTGCATTCTAGACATGATTCATGAATTAATTTACTCCAGTTGTTTTCAAAATCCTACATCCTTATAACAGAAGAAGAAAATTTCTAAAATATAATTGAGAGGTTTTTTTTACTATTTATTGTTTGAGATTGCTGCCAATTCAAGTATTTTTTTTTTACCCCCTTTGGATAACTGGGCATATGATCCATCTTTGTAGTGAATATTTTGTTGTTAGTCTAATGACCAGAAGTCATTATTCTGAAAATAAAAATTAAGAATAAAGTATCTGATTTGTGTAAAGGAACAGAAGTGAACAAAGAGATGTTGCTTTTTTAAGTAAGCAAATAATATTTGTAGATAAGGCTAATTTAGAATGGCAGCTCCAATACTGACTAACACTATAACCTTAGGGAAAATATTTAACCTGCCTAAACTTTAATTTTGTCATCTATAGAATATGAATAATCAAACTTAAAAGTTTGTAATGGTTTCTATTAAACAATTTATACAAATCCCTTGATATTCCTGGTCCACAGACTTATGTCAGTAAATATTAGCAGTGTTTAATGTTATTGTTGATAGTATAATTATTAGATATAAACATAGTAGAACAGTACATGGTGATTAGATTTCATGGACTTACATTCTGACTAAAATAGAAAATACCAATATACTAGATAATAAAATGTGAATTACAGAAAACAACAAATATAACTGAGGTTTGTATTCTAATTCTCATAAAATTTTACCTCTAAAATTACTCTTATTTCCAGAAATACTTTTTTTCTGCTATTGTTTTTTGTGATATAGTTTTCAACGGTTGGTGTCTTTCCCTCAAAGTAAAATAATTTTGAAGAGAAATACAAAAAATTCAAATTTTGAGCAACCAAATTTAGCAAAGATGATTTTTCCTTTCTTTAGTAACTTCGTTTAATTCTATTTAATGTAATGTTTTTGCATATGCTTAAGGAACATAATAGTAAAGAAAAAGTCTATTTTGTAAGTAATATAGTGAATGTCTAAATCATCTAATCCATCTGAGATTGTAGCGAAGGCATTAATTTAAGGATTTTTTTTTTCTTTTCAGAAATAGTAACTCTGTAAGAGAATTAAAAAGGAATCAAGAATACCTAATTAATATGCAGAGTCATTTTAATGACAGTTTAATATTTTTAAATGTGAAGCAAATTTGAGAGCATCGTTTTATATAAAACCTGTTCAGTTTTTTAAGAATAAACATGTCACACAACTCTATGAGCAAAGCTATTTGGAAGGACTCTTTAAAGCTAACTAATTATCAAATTAGCTTTCAATAGCTTTGTATATCTCTGAGATGCTTTATGACAACTACTGATTTGAGCAAGACCAGTGTTCTCTAACTTTTTGTGAAAATTGAGTGTTATCACACAAATCTCTTCTGATCTAACAAAGACTGATAATAAATTATTACTCAAAGTGTACACCCAATGCAATGAAGAGATGTCTTTAAAACTTTAGTAAAGGTAGAAGTAGAAAATAGAAAAGGATTATAAAAGCAATAGCACTCCAAAAAATTCAACATAATTTGATTTTAGATTAATCCCATGTTTTTAAATCAAATTTTGTGATAAGTTTGTTACTTGGATGCCATACTCAACTGCTCATCTGGGTATTTGTTCAGTTATAGGGAACAATGGTTTCCTACCATAAATGGGTAACAGTGCATTTCAGTTTATTATTACTCTTTAATAAAGTCATGCAAGTAATGAGATATAAAAATCTCCTACTCATAGTTTCTCCCTTATACTGGCAGGAACAAGAAACTTTCAATGTATGTATACTTAATAATATAAAGTTACATCATAAGAAAGATGAGAAGTGACAAAGAATTTTTTAATTGAAGTGTTTTAACATTATAGGGGTGTGGGCCTCCCCGGTGGCGCAGCGGTTGAGCGCTGGGTTGCGAAGCTGCCCGCGCCTCTGTGGCGCCGGTTCGATCCCCGGCTGCTCCCCGGCCACCGGAGGAGGATCCCACATGGTGCGCAGACCTCTCCTGCCACCCGCTGCTCCCCTCAGCAGTGTACTTCAGTCCTTCGCCTGCTCTGCGCCCCGCTCTGGCTCTGGTGAATTCTCTCACCTCCCGCGCTTCTGACTGTACACCAGTGCATGTATAAACAAAAACAAAAAACAATATAATAAATAAACATTATAGGGGTGGTGTTTTAAAAGTCTTCAAAAATGTCAAACATACAATCAAGTGATAATACATATGTATGCTAAAAATGGCAACACAATGGCATGTATTCAGGTGCAAATTTGGAAATCACTTTATTTTTTAAAGATTTATTTATTTATACATATAAGAACTGGGGTATAGGCCAGAGATGTGGGGGCAGGGGGGGTGGTGAGAGGATTCAGCAGAAAGACAGAATGGGGACCAGAACAGGCATACTGACTAAAATACACTGTTTAGGGGAGTAGCAGGCGAGTCAGGAGAGGTCTGCTACACCATGTCGGTATCTCCCTGGTCGGGGATCAAACTCATGCTCAGTGGCTGTGGATCGCCTCATAGTTTGTGTCTTAACCCCTTGTGCCACCAGGGAAGGCCTAGAAATCACTTTAACAAAACTGTATTGTCCCACATTGATGCAATAATCTTATACCTATCAAATTCAGAGTAAAAATAAATAATATATAATTTTTCTTCTCTAGAAGCACAAATCAGTTGGGGAATAATGAATAGAAAATTTGTAATTAAAAAAGGACCACAGAAGTGTACAGTATCTTGTTCTTGACTCAGTTGTCTGAGGGTGACTTCATGCAAGTCAAGAATACTTGACTTAAAGAAAATTAGGATAACTACTCGGGAGCTAAATATTTAAGCAACCAACTTATTTATCAGTCCCATCACTTAATTATAGCCAATTAATCTCTGATATTCTCAGACAGCTAAGAGGCCTAATTTGTACAGCTTCCTTTGCTAATTTTTTTTTTTTCAGTCAAAACTTATTTGCTGTTTACTTACTGCAAGTATAGCATTACTTTAAATGCTGAAAAATAGAGCATGGTCGAGATTTTTTATGTATTTAGCTATAGTTTGGGAAACATTAAATGACAGGATTATTTTTTTACATGAATACATTAAGGGACAAGTGAGTAATATAAGTAGGAGTAAGTTAGAGAATAATAAAAATAGTATAAATTTTGTGTCTCAAAAAGACTACATAGACAAAATAGTGATGAAAATATGAACCTGAATATTACTTAAAGTGATAAGTTCATTCATGCTAGGAAAAAAAAGTCAAAAATATATATACTGCATTACAAAGTAATCAGAGAGAATTAAAAACATACAAAAGATAAGTTAATCATGGTTTGATTGAGAGGATACTTTGGGTTCTTAGAATTTTTCAAGATCCTCCTTAGAGTAATGTGTGTTTGGAGGAAAGTGAGTAGATTTTCCCAATAGGACAGTGTGTTTATTCTCACAATAAGTCATAGGTAAGGTAGAATAAGTGGTGGAACCAGCCCCAGTTAAATGGAGTAAGTATATCTTTTAGTCTCTCCAAATGATAAGCTACAATTTTGGACATAATACCACAAGCATATTTTGGGAAAATCTGAAAAGTAAACAACAATAAACTGGAGAGGAAATCAGAACTTGAAGAAGGACATACAATGATAAACTCCCTGCATTTCCTTCCCACCCTCATCCCATGTTTGCCTGGTTCATCTTGGACAATTTAAGTATGGGAATTTTGTACCAATACAGACAGAAACATTCTAGAAAAGCCCCCTTTCTGAGGCTAAGTGACAGATAAATGTGGGTGAGAGTATAGGATCAAACTCCTTTACTCTTTTAGTCCTATGTATGATTAGGACACTCCTAAGGTGATAGCAGCAAGTGCCCCTGAAAACTGAACAAGAGAAAATGAAAACATAAATTACCAATATCAGAAATTAAAGAGCATAACTTTAGAGAAGCACAGACACTAAAAGAATAATAAAATATTATGAACAACTATGCACATAAATTTGATAAGTTAAATGAAATGAACCAAGACCTTGTAGAATTTAAATGTCATTGAACAGGTAATAGCAAATGTTGGGAAGTGAAGAAATTGGAATCCTTATATGCTGCTACTAGTGAGAATATAAAATGGTGATGCTCCTTTGGAAAGTAGCTTGACAGTTTTCAAACAGTTCAAAATAGGAATCCATCACGTGATTCTGCAATTCCATTCCTAAGTATACACCCAAGAAATAGAAAATCATGTCTACAAAAAATTGTGTACATGAATTCTCACAACATTAATCATAATATTTCAAAAGTGGAAACACCCAATGATCATCAATTAATGGATAAATGAAATGTAATTTATACATATCATGTAATATTATTTGGCAGTAAAAAGAGTGAAGTACTATTATATGTTACAACATGAATGTACTTTGAAAATGTGCTGAGTGAAGGAAATGAAGCACGGAATGTTATATGATCTCATATAAGACAACAGGCAAATATATTTGTACAAAAAGTAGTTAAAATGGAAGGGTTTGGGAGTGATAGTCAGGGGTACAGGGTTTCTTTTTGGAAGAATAAATGTTTTAAAATTGTAGTGGTGGAAGCACTCTGTTTGAATCTTCCAGAATCGCTGAATTGTAAACATTAAATGGGTGGGTTGTATGGAATGTGACTTTTTATCTTTAATAAAGCTGTTGAAAAAAGTCATTGATGAATAGATGTTCTGAATATTCTACATCTGTTAAGATACTAAATGTGTAGTTTAAAACTTCCAACAAATAACAAACCCCAAGCTTGAATGGCTTATCTACCAAGCATTTTAGAAGTAGTAGGCATTAGTTCCAGCCCAGAGGGGCAGCACCCACCGCTGGGGCAGACCGGGCGTGCAGGGGAGCGTGTTCCCGTATCGCCATTTTGCAGCAGGGACCTTCCTTGCTGGAGACTGTGTGAACCCAGCAGAAGGCTCACCGAGAAGACAGAGGTAAGCTGGGAGGCTTGCCCATGCTGGGCGCCTTCTAGCCTGCAGTTCCAGCCCAGAGAGGAGCAGCACCACACCACTGGGGCAGATCAGGCGTGGCAGGGGAGCGTGTTCCCGCATCGCCATTTTGCAGCAGGGACTTCCTTGCTGGAGACTGTGTGAACCCAGCAGAAGGCTCACCTAGGAGACAGAGGTAAGCTGGGAGGCTTGCCCACGCCGGCACCTTCTAGCCTGCAGTTCCAGCCCAGAGGAGAGCAGCACCCAACCGCTGGGGCAGACCGGGCGTGCAGGGGAGCGCCCCCGGCACCGGCATTTTGCAGCAGGGACCTTTCTTGCTGGAGACTGTGTGAACCCAGCAGAAGGCTCACCTAGGAGACAGCGGTTAAAGCTGGGAGGCTTGCCCATGCTGGGCGCCTTCTAGCCTGCAGTTCCAGCCCAGAGGGGAGCAGCACCCACCGCTGGGGCAGACCGGGGGTGCAGGGGAGCGCGTTCCCGCATCACCATTTTGCAGCAGAGACCTTCTTGCTGGAGACTGTGTGAACCCAGCAGAAGGCTCACCGAGGAGACAGAGGTAAGCTGGGGAGGCTTGCCCACGCCGGGCACCTTAGACCGGGCGTGCAGGGAAGCGTGTTCACGCATCGCCATTTTTGCAGCAGAGACCTTTCTTGCTGGAGACTGTGTGAACCCAGCAGAAGGCTCACCGAGGAGACAGAGGTAAGAAGGGAGGCTTGCCCACACCGGGCACCTTCTAGACTGCAGTTCCAGCCCAGGGAGAGCAGCACCCACCACTGGGGACAGACCGGGCGTGCTGGGGAGCGCGTCCCCTGCACCGGCATTTTGCAGCAGGGACCTTTTCTTGCTGGAGACTGTGTGAACCCAGCAGAAGGCTCACCGAGGAGACAGAGCAGGGACCTTTCTTTGCTGGAGACTTGTGAACCCAGCAGAAGTTCCCCAGAGGAGACAGTGGTGAGCTGGGAAGGTCGCCCAAGATGCCGGCCAGTACCAAACAACACAGTGTCACAAGGAATACGGCAAATTAGAAAACAGGCAGTAGGGAGTAGAAAAACCACATGCAACCCAGCAACTCCTCAGCAAAAAAGCACACAGCAAAAAGAAAACCATCTACCAGATTGCAACGACAGTAACTTGGAAGAACTTCTGAGCCTTCCAGATAGAGAATTTAAAATTGCTGTGATTAAAAACTGACGGAAGTCATAAAGGAAAACAATGATAAGGGGAAAATAATTAATGACCAGAAGAATGAAATTGAGTCCCTAAAGAGGGAAGTAAAAGAAATGCAGGAGATCAAAGAATTAATGGAGGAACTAAAGAACTCTGGGAAAAGCAATGAAAGCAGAATAGATGAAATGGAAGAACGAATAAGTACTCTTGAAGACACAGAAATAAAAAGAACTAAACAGAAAAGGAAGGAGAAGTACGAAGGAAAAAGACCGAAGAAAGACTTCGGGAACTATCTGACTCCATGAGGAAAGGAAATATAAGAGTTATAGGAATCCGAGAAGGAGAGGAGAGAGATGTAGGAACAGAGAAAATATTCATGGATATAATTGAAGAGAACTTCCCAAATGCGAAGAAGGATCTGAAAATTGATATACAAGAAGCAAGAAGAACACCAAACTTCCATGATGAAAGGAAAAATACAGCAAGACACATAATAGTAAAGCTCCCAAGAAATCCAAGACAAGGAAAAAATAATGAAACTAACAAGAGGGAAGAAAACAGATAACATTCAAAGGGAAACAATCAGACTGACATCAAGACTTCTCTGAAGAAACACTACGGGCAAGGAGAGAGAGAGTGGAGGGACATAGTCAACAGACTCCAAGAAAACAGATGCCAACCAAGAATACTCTATCCCGCAAAGCTCTCCTTCCTCTTTGAAGAAAGAATATGGACCTTCCCAGACAAAACAGAAACTCCGGAATTTTATACAGACTAAACCCCCCACTCCAAAAAATACTACAAGGAGTCTAAAGCCAAAACCTCAGGGGGGACGAATAACAACAAAAGAAGGCCAAAGAAAGTATTAAAAAGAATAATAAATAAAAAATCAAGGAAAGACAAACACAATGGCAATACAGATGCTAACATATCAATACTAACTCTAAATGTAAATGGACTAAAAACTCTCCAATAAAAAGACACAA
>NW_023601565.1:0-18698 GCF_014898055.3 Talpa occidentalis
GATTAGGTTGTTTCTTTGAGTTCTTTCTTGTTTTCTTGATGTGAGCTTCTATTGCTATATATTTTCCTCTTATTACTGCTTTTGCTGCATCCCATACATTTAGGATATTGGTGTCCTCCTTGTCGTTCATTCAAAAAAGGTTTTAATTTCTTCTTTGATCTCCTCATTAGTCCAATGGTCTTCCAGTAGTGTGGTTTTTAATCTCCATGAGGTAAGGAAAGTTCCTTGCCTTCTGTTTATGGTTTATTTCTAGTTTGATGCCTTCATGGTCAGAAAAGATGGTTGATATGATTTCAATCTTGGTGTATCTGTTGATGTTTGTCTTGTGCCCCAGTATGTGATCGATCCTTGTCTCCAGGCATTTTTTAATTTCAACTTTGATTTCCTTAACTCAATAACCATTTAATAGGAAATTGTTCAGTCTCCACATATTAAAGGTCTTTCCTGCTTTCTTTTTATTATTGCTTTCTAGGTTGATACCATTGTGGTTAGAGAAGATACTTTATATAATTTCAGGCTTCGTGAATTTATTGACACCTGTCTTGAGACTCAGCATATATTCTGTCCTCTATAATGTTCCATGTGCACATGAAAAGAATGTGTATTTAGCTGTTCAAGTCTGCACTGATCTCCCATGTCCAGGGGTTTCTCAAGTCCCAGACCTAGCTATGGGGTTCTCAGTGTAGTGGACTTCTGGTTAAGTGTTGTATATTATTTTTTTATAGTGAAAACAGGAACCTCCTCTGTCACTATCATCGTGATTTCCATTTCACTTTACTGACTCAGAGAGCTGCCACCACCTCTGTGCTACCTGTGTGATCCAGGCACTGCCACTACTGCCTCTGTCATGTATGTGCCACTTGTGCTGCCCGAGCAATCTTAACGTTTTGGAGATTCTGTTAGGTAAAAGTGGTACGTCAGCAATCAAAAAAAAAAAACTTATTGAGGTTTAATTTATGTGTTGTAAAATGCAGAAACCTTAATGTATAAATCATTCACACTTTACTGAAGTTAAGATACCTGTCTCCAAAAACTTAGTTCCTTTGTGGCCCCTCCAAACCAGTGCTCAATCCATACAGAGGCAGCCACTTTTTGGACCTCTTTTACACTAGAGAAGTTTTGCGTATTCTGAACATATTCATGCCATTAAAAACAAAAGAGGGACAGACTGCTGGCCTTGAAACAACACAGACAAGCCTTACAAACATTATGACAAAGATGCCAAACAGAAAAGACCCCCATCTGCTGTCTTGGACTCTGGCATGCTTTTTTCATTCTGAACTGCATTCAGATGCAACTTGTCACAGCTTGCTTGCCCATTCTTCTGCCATTTCCTATTTGGGCAGATTCCTGGTTTTGGTATGGATGTGGAGTCATTAAAAATTACTCCCATGTTTTCTTCTTTCATGATTTTATGTTTTGTGTCTTAAATCTTTGATCCCCTAAGACTGCCTTTTGATAGAATCTGTGAAGTAGAGATTTCACTTCATTTTTTTTTTTGCCAGGGAAATTCCCAGTTGTTGTAACTTGATGTTGTGACTAACCAGTTTTCTATGTTGATTTTTTATATAAATGAGTATACATTAGTATTTTCATTTTTGTTTCCTTGTCTTGACATATAATGAAACCATTTTGCTTTAGTTTTTGTAGCTATATGTTTTGTCTTAAATACTCAGGGGCCAGGTCCTTTATGTTTAAATATTTCCTGACCTCTTGCTTATTTTTTCACGCAGACTTTAAGTTCATTTTGTCTACTTCCACATAAATGGAGTTTTGATTGACATTATTAAATATATGGGCTAATTAGTGTAGAATTGGTATCTTTATAATACTGACTTTTGGCTATTACCTGTGTGTTTGGTTTCTCTTGGATTGTTTTGTATTTAGAATGATTATCATATAGACTTTGCACTATTTTTATTTTTATCTTTTTTGTTGTTGATTTTATTGGAGTCTTCCATTATATCTTTTAACATTGACATTTGGTACAACACAATCCCTGAAACAGGAACATCACTCCATTCCAATGTCATGATTAAGAGTATGGACTCTGGGGTCCAATCCAGTTTCTGATCCTTGTAAGGTTCTTACTGAGTCTACTTTCTTTGTCTTCCTAACCCCAAGTTCCTTTATTTATTTATTTTTTTTAATATTTTTATTTATTTATTTATTTATTTATTTTTAATAGAGGCATGTTTTATTTATTTATTTGTTTGTTTGTTTGTTTATACATGCACTGGGTACAGTCAGAAGCGCGGGAGGGTGAGAGAATTCACCAGAGCCAGAGCGGGGAGCAGAGCAGGCAGAAGGACCGAAGTACACTGCTGAGGGGAGCAGCGGGCGGCAGGAGAGGTCTGCGCGCCATGTGGGACCCTCCTCCGGTGGCCGGGGAGCAGCCGGGGATCGAACCGGCGCCGCAGAGGCCGCGGGCAGCTTCGCAACCCAGCGCTCAACCGCTGCGCCACAGGGGAGGCCCATGTTCCTTTATTTTTAAAATGAAGAGCTACTAGTTCTGTGATCATAGGGTTTTCCATGCTGTGATTTTCCAGGATCAGTGGCATCTTTAGTGGGGGGCCTGGCACACTGCCAGTGCTCATGACTAATGTGCTGTCCTCACCACCACCACCACCTTCATCACAGTGGCTTACTAACACTTTACAATTCCAAACCAAATGACCACTTCATGATAACTGCTCTTTGTGTCCAGTCCTTGCCTTCAGCTGCATTTGCTTCTTCCTGAGTTGTTTGGCTTTCTCACACTGGAGCCTCTGCTTGTGGTGCTTCATCTGTGCCAGTGCCTGTCTCTCGTCTCCCTGCAGAACTGCCCTTCCAGACCTTAAATGGTTTAGGGCCCTTCATTCTTGCCTGCTTGAGTCCTGCTTCCTTTGTGTCTCTGGGTAGTGTGGTGCTTACTTTTGTGAAGGTGACAGTACTGCCCGGCTTTCTCCTGTGCTCCAGAGCTCTGGGTAGTGTGGTGCTTACTTCTGTGAAGGTGACAGTACTGTCTGGCTTCCCCCTGTGCTCCAGAGCTCTGGGTAGTGTGGTGCTTACTTCTGTAAAGGTGACAGTACTGCCTGGCTTTCCCCTGTGCTCCAGAGGTACTTCCATTCCATTCAGGCTCTTTCGTTAAGAGCCTGGCACTGGTCAGTGCTCACTCTGATTAGCAGGTGAGCCCTAGGAGCTGCCTTCTCTCAGATGAGGGATGAGTCCTGCTTATCTGCAGCACTGGGCAGCTGGCTCCCCTTCTTTTCTCTGGACTCCATGACATGAAAGAATAGGAACTCCTTTTCCAAAAACTCCTCAATGTTCATGCACAGTGGCTTTGCCATTTGTTTCTCATACATCTGTATCATGGTCTCTGTGTTGGGGATGAGGAGCAGTGGCTATTGCTGGTGCTGCTGAGTGCTAGAGGTGAGTCATTGAGTAAATTTGTTCTCTCAGTGGATGCTCCAGGGACAAGGGCATATGTGCATGGACACTGTTCGTATGACACAGGTTTTGGGCCAGGGTCAGCAGTGCTTCATGAGCTCATTGGATGGGGAGAATCTTCCTGGGAGCACTCAGCGCCTCCTCTTCCAGGAGCCTTCCATTTCCAGGAGCCCAGCCCCTCTGCAAGCCACCTCCTTCAGCATCTACCCTCCAGGACTAACCCTCCCCACCCCCCGCAAAAGAAAAAAAAAAACCCTCCAGGAGCCCTACCCTTTAGGAGCCCTCTCTCTTAAACACCCGCTTTCAGGAGCTCCCTTTAGGAACCTGCTTTCTAGGAGCCCTCTTTCTCCTGGAGCCCCTTCTCCAACAGCCCTCCTCTTAAGTGCCCCCATTTAATGAGTCCCCCTGTGGGAGGCCTACCCTCCAGGAGCTCACTCTTCCTGCAGGAGTTCTCCTTGTGGCCATGGCCAGTGCTTCTCGCATGTGTTCTAAGTTGTGTCCCTTTATCCAGTGCCAAGAGTCCCTGTTACTAAGAGCCTACAGAGACAAAAGTGTTATGAGGCGGGGTCCCTCCGTGACTGTGGTGACTCCATGGGGTCCTAGGCCTTGTTGGCAGAGGCTGGCAGGCACCCAAGCTTCTTGATGCAAGTCATGTTCTCTTGTCCTCCATCCTGAGGAAAAGGAGAGGTGAATTATCTCCCCTCTGTGTGTGTGTGTGTTCCCTCATTGAAAATGGTTTTGGGGGGCCTCCCCGGTGGCGCAGCGGTTGAGCGCTGGGTTGCGAAGCTGCCTGCGGCCTCTGCAGCGCCGGTTCGATCCCCGGCTGCTCCCAGGCCACCAGAGGAGGGTCCCACATGGCGCGCAGACCTCTCCTGCCGCCCGCTGCTCCCCTCAGCAGTGTACTTCGGTCCTTCTGCCTGCTCTGCTCCCCGCTCTGGCTCTGGTGAATTCTCTCGCCCTCCCGCGCTTCTGACTGTACCCAGTGCTTGTATAAACAAAAACGAACGAACAAATAAATAAATAAATAAATAAAGCATGCCTCTATTAAAAAAAAATAAAATAAAAAAAAAAATAAAAAAAAGAAAATGGTTTTTGGTCTTGGGTGTTGGGTGCTCTGTGCAACCTTGCAGGACTCATGTCCAAGGCAGCACACGGCCTTGCAGGCTTGGAGAATGTTTGGCATGGCCAGGTATATGCTGTGATAGAAGGAAGAGGAGGTCTTGTGGGCTATCTGGACAGGGGAGCCGCAGGGTGATGTGGTTTCTCTAAGAGAAAACCTGAAGGGAAAGTAGGGACCACTGGGGAAGAAGAGAGGCTCTAAATGAGCTGTGGTGGACAGGAGAGACCCTGGAGGGGTCAGTGCCCTTCTGCTGGAGGCAGAACCTTGGCTCAATCCTAGGGAGTGGCCGCTTGGTGACTGTGCCTCAGCGAGCCCTGCTCATTGCCCCAGGCCTCCAGCACACCTTTACAGCAGTGTGCCCTGGACTTGGAGAGACAGGAGCAGGTGTTGTCCACGCACGGATGCTGTGGTTAGTCATTGCTCTGCGGAAAGCTTGAGGTGCACTTGGGATCTTCTTTATATAAAATGCTTCCGAAGCACTTCACATCATTACCATCTAAATGGGACTCCTACTCCTGTGATGAAGTTGGGCTAAGCCAGAGCCAGGCTTCTTGCTTGTGTGGTTGTGTAGCTTTGGGATGCTAATCGCATCCACAGATGGCCACTTTGAAATCCACTTCCTATGAAGAATTTGTGTAAAGAGAAGCACTTTTCTTTGTCATCGCCTGTTTTCTCCTATTGCTGACTGCTGTATGCTTCTGGACTTGCTGGGCGGGGGCTTCCGAAAGGCAGTGGTGATGTGTACACAGGAAAGGGCCTTTGGGAAGGAGGGTGATTCATTGAGATAAGTTCACAGCTTTCAGCACAATGTTTACAGATGCCCACAGGACAGCAAGGAAGGCTCCCAGTAGCAGCACCCCAGAATTACCTGATTGTGGGGTCTGCACCTCTGCCCTGTCTCTGAGGGCACATGTGCACTTCGACCACAGCATGTGATTGCATTTCTGGCTTTTTGCTTCCCACTTACCACTAAGGTCAGTCTCCTTTTTGTTCAGAATTTCCCAGTAAATCGAAGTGTAACCCTTGGCATCAGCACAGTGGATGTTTTTTCAGTGACACGTCCACATGAGATTAGGAAGAGCTCTGACTGATACCTTGTGGGTTTACTGTGAATGCTGCCTTGTTTCTGCCAGGCCCACAGGTGTGGGTTCTGATTCACCTATGGTGGAGACAGGATACACTGGACACTGCTAGAGTACCTCTTCTCTTTGATTTTGTTTAAGATGCTAATGAGGTAGGGATTTTTATCTCCATTGTAGATGAGAAATTTAGGCATTGAACCTAAATTAGAACAGCAGAGCTGTTGTACAGTACAATACATGTTCTTCTCCATGGCACACAGAACAATGTCCAGGGTAGACCAGATGTCAAACCACAAACATGTCTCAGTAAATTTTTTTTAAAGATTATTTATTTATTTATACAAGAACCGGGGTACAGGTCAGATGTGCGGGAGGGTGAGAGGATTCACCAGAGACAGAGCGGGGAACAGAACAAGCAGACTGACGAAATACACTGTTGAGGGGAGCAGCTGGTGGGACAGGAGAGATGTGGGATCCTTGTGGGCTGGCTGGGATTGAACCGGCGCTACAGAGACTGCAGACAGCTTCACAGTGCCGTGCTCAACTGCCTGTGCCACCAGGGGAGGCCCATGTCTCAGTAAATTTTTAAAAAGGTTCAAATTTCACAAAATGTATTCTATCAGAATGGAATGAAATTAAGAAATTAGTAACTAAAAAAAATTTGGAAAAGTAAAAAATAGGTAGAAATCAAACATATTCTCCATTAATAACCAATTAGTCTAAGAAGAAATAAGAGGGATGTTACAAAATACTTTGTGATGAACAAGTCTGAAATCACAACAAACTAAGACCTACAGGATTCAGCAAAGTAGTGCTCAGAGAAAAGTGTATAGTTGAAAATGTCTTGATTAAAGATAAATTAAATGAATAACTTTATACCTAAGCTAGAATATGCGGGACAAACTGAACCTAAATCAAGCAAAAATAAAGAAATAACGATTACAGATGAAGAAAGCAATAGAAAAAACAATAGAGAAAGCAATAAACAAGCCTGTTCTTTGAAAAGATGACTAAAGTTGAAAAAATGTTTCGCTTGACTGACCAAGTAAAGATAAGAGAAGTCTCATACCAATAACATCAGAATGAAATGGATGCCTTTTTATTGACCTTACAGAAATATAGAGGGTTATAAGAGAAGACCACGAACTACTGTATGCCAATAAATTATATAACCTAGAAGAAATTGACACATTCTTAGAAATATACAAAGCAGCAAAACAGACTCAAAAAAATAGAAAATTTAAATAGAACTTTTCAACCAAATACTTTCAATGAAGAAAAATTCTGGATTGGATGACTTTACTGGTGAATTCTACCTAGTTAAAGAAGGAATTAATACCAATATTTTTCAAAATGTTCCAAAATTTAGAAGAAGAGGAATCATTTTCTAATTCATTTGATGGACCCAAATACAACTTCAGAAGATTGAATTTGGACCTCTGTCTCACACCATGTGCAAAAAGTAACTCAAATGGATCAAAGACCTAAATCCAAGGACTGAAACTATAACTGTTAAAATAAACATTGGTGTAAATCTTTGTGACCTTGGATTAGATAATGATTTTAAAAATATACCAAAGTCATTAGCAAGAAAAGAAAAATAAAATGGGCTTCACTGAAATTAATAACTTTCTTGTATCAAGGAATTATAAAACCAAACACAACAAAGCAAAAACAGACAATTATAAATCAAAGACATCCTGCAGGGGAGGAGGAGGGAGAGGGATGAGAGGGAGGGAGGGAGGAGCATAGGGGACTGAGGTGATGGTGCACAGGTGCCTTGGTGAAGGAAGTGCTATGGGGACTACACCTGAGGGAGTGGGGGGAAGCAAATATTTAAAAATGAACAATTATGTAAAAAATTAAAAAAAAACAAAAATTAAAAAAAGAAATTATAAAACCAATCTGTAGGAGAAAATATTTGCAAATTTAGCATATATCTGCTAAGAATCCGATGTCTAGAATATATAAAGAGTTCTTATAATCCAACATTAAGAAGATAAACCAATTTAAAAATAAAGGGCTTGACTAGACATTTATCCAAAGAAGACATACAGATCACCAGTAAGCATATGAAAAGATATACAACCTCATAATCATTAGGGAAGTGGGGATCGCAACCACAATAAGATATTACCTCATACTCACTGGGATGCCTACTATCAAAAAATCGTAACAAAGCCAAGAAAATAACAAATGTCAGTAAAGAGCTGGAGAAATTGCAACCCTTGTGCATTGCTAGTGGAATGTGATACAATGTAGTGGTGTAAGTGCTACAGGAAATAGTATGACTTGTAAACCTTTGTTCATAGCAACACTATTCACAATAACCAAAGGATGGAGGTAGTCCATCTGTCCATGGAAGTATTCTTATTGTCCTTCGATGATGAATGGATAAATATGATATGCCCATACAATGGAATATATTTTTTAAGATTTATTTTTATTTATCCATGCATACAAGAACTGGGGTGTAGGCCAGCGGTGCAAGGTTATGTGAGAGATTCACCAGAAACGGGGTGGGGAGCAGAACAGGTGGATCTACTGAAACACATGCTGAGGGGAGCAGTGGGCGAGACAGGAGAGCTGTGCTGCACCATGTGGGTTAGCTCCCTGGCCGGGGATTGAACTCAAGCCGCAGTAGCTGGCGATAGCTTGATAGTGCTGAGACTTTAACCCCTTGCCATCAGGAAGGCCCATACAATGGAGTATTATTTAGCCTTTACAATGAAGGAAATTCTGACACATTCTACAGCATGGATGAACCTTGATGACATTATGTTGAGTGAAATGAACCAGACCGAAAACCACAATATTGTATGATTCCACTTACATGAGGTACCCGAGTTGTCAGACTTATAGAGACAGAAAGTAGAATGGTGTGTGCCAGGAGTAGGAGGAGGGAGTTAGTATTTAATGGGGCAGAGTTTGATTTGGGGAAGATGAGAAAGTTGTGCAGATGGATGGTGGTGACGATTGCACAATTATGTGAATGTGCTTAATGTTTCTTAATTGTATATTTGGAAATAGTTAAAAATTTTATGTTGTATTTTACCACCAAAAAAATAAGAGGGGTAAGGACTTACAAATGGCCAACAAGTACAGGAAAAGCATTAAGACTACAATGAGATACTACATGTCACCCAATGGGATGGCTAGGTTGTTATCATGTTTATAATTTATAATTGTCATACGTGATAATAAAGGTACGTATATGTTTATATAAATTATATAATTTATGATAATTTAAAAATGACAAAGAATGAGTCTTGGGGAGGATACTTGAAAACCCTCACATATCACTGGTAGGGATATAAAGGGCTGCGCTCACTATAAAAACAGCTTGGCAGTTCCTTAAAAGGTTAAACACAGAATTACCATATGATCAAGCAATTCCATTCTTAGTTACATACACAAGAGAATTGAAAACGTGTTCAAAGCAGCACTATTCACACTAGACAAAAGATGGAAAGAACCTAAATGCTCATCAGCCCATGGATAGATCAACAAAATGTGTTCTGTGCAGCCAACAGAATGCTGTTCTCCATAAAAGAAATGGGGCATGTGGTGTAACATGGATGAAGTTAGAAAACATGATGCCCAGTGAAAGAAGCTGGGCACAGACTGCCACACAGTGTGTGATTCTATCACTATGAAATGTCCAAAGTGGGTGATGAAATCTTCTTTGGGGTGATGAAATCTTCTTGAATTAGATAGTGTTGATATTTGGATAGCATTATGAATATGCTGAAAACCACTCAATTTTGTGCACTTAAAATGGTGAAGTTTTATTTCGTGTAAATTTCAACTCAATTTAAAAAGAGTAAATTATCCAAAAAATGATTTGTAGTGTTAGTGCCTGAGAACCGAGAGAGGCTCATTGAGAAGATGTCCTCCCGGAGAACCCTCATTTCTTTCTCTGTGGGCAGCATCTTAGCGTGTGGCAGGTTATCTGGCCCTTGCTGTTTGGGGACTGCTGGCAGTGTGCAGAGGGTCTTCCTGGTGGAGACTTGGCACGGGAGTGGAATGAAGAAGAGAAGTTTTGGTACGTCCATGAACTGATCTCCAAGCCAAGAGCACCTTGGTGAGGAGAACAGGGCATTGTGCGGGCATTCTCCATTCTCATTTCTCTCTTCAACTTCCCAGATACATTATTTTCCTTAGAGGAAATAGTCTTTCAGTCACAGGTTTTAGTATCTGAGCTGTGGGGTCATGACAAAGATGATCTCGGGGGCCACCGAGGGAGCAAATGTAGGTATCGTTGTTGGGTTATTGGTCTCTGTTCTTGGGTAGTGGGCTGTCTTTAGGTTGTTGTTACTGGAGTCTTAATACCTGTGTGCAAATACCAAGACCAGACTTTTGAGCAGTTTTGTTTTTAAAGATTTATTTATGCATATAAGAACTGGGTTACAGGCCAGAGTGTGGAGGGGTGAAAGGATTCACCAGAGACTGAGTGGGGAACAGAACAGACAGATCGACTGAAACACACTGCTTAGGGGAGCAGCGGGCGAGTCAGGAGAGGTCTGCTACACTATGTGGGCAGCCTCCCCGCTGGGGATCGAGCTCATGCTGCAGTGGCTGCAGACAGCCCCACAGGCTGCGTCTCAAGCCCCTGCACCACCAGGGAGGCCCCTTTTGAGCAGTTTTAAGGAATTTAAAATCTTTTGCTGTGCCCTTAGCTTCTGCGGGTAAGATTTCTCTCTTCACACCCAGTGCCGTCTTGTTTTCCTTCCCTGCTGTGGATTCGAGTTGTTGGTTTTCCCCAGCAGCTCTGTAATATCCAGGCAGCAAATGTGACCCACTGTGATCTGTGCTGTGTGGACTGAGCCCTGCAAATCAGAATTCCAGCTGCTTAGAAGTCAGTGAATGGCCCCTGAAGAACCCCACTTCTGTGGCAACTTGCTCAGGACTGCTGTGGAGTTGGCGAGGCAGAGCACACAGGCGGTGGGGATTTAAGCACAGCTGTGAGGCAAGAAGACGCTGGCGCTCACACATGCATACAAGTCCCAGGATGTTTGTCTTCACCTATGTGTTTCCTTTGCTTGGAATGGTGCCAGACACATGACGGGTGCTCACTTTGTGTTGACATAGTGACCGTGTGAACAGTGAATCCTGGGTCTGTGAGTGAGCTAGTGGGCATGATGGCTGTGGGCTCGGGACTCAGCCCAGAGTGTGGACTCTTGCTGCCTACCCGACTCTTGCTGCACCCGGGCCTCCTGTCTCCAGCACAATGTTGGCAGGACCCAGCTTGGCCGGGTGGATGTGTGAAATACAGTGCCAGTGTTACCGAGCAATGGGCATGCTGGTCCAGGGTGTTGGCGTGTTCCTCTGCTTGGCCACCTCAGGAAGGTGCTCCTCTTGTCCTGTGTGTAAGGCTCCTTCCTCTTTCTGTTCCATGGCTGGTGGCAGGAACTACAAGGTGCACATATTCCAAGGTGTGAGGTAAATTTGGGTGTCATTTTTCTCAGAAAGTGGTTAAGTTGGGATGCACTTCCCACTGAAAGGCAAGGGGAGCAGCTTTAGGTTTCCACCACAATGGAAAGAGTTCTGCCTCCGCACTGCATTTCCTGTTTCCTGATCTGTACTTCGGCAGATGACTATCTCAGGATTGTGGCAGCTGCCACAAGCACATCTGGGCCAAGTTTGCTGGAGAGAGGGTTCCCTGACACATTCAATACCCAAGATCCCTCTGTGGTCGCCTCCCTGCTCCCTAGTCACTGTGCTAACTTGTATGGGGTTCACGCCCAAGAAGGCCACCTCCTTCTCCCCCTTACCTGGTGGTGGGGCACATGACACTCGTGGCACTGCTGTGGTTCTCGCCACAGTTGATCAGGCTCCTCTCCCCCAGGATTTCAGAAGACGACATGAACATTCACAATCACACCAGACCTTGATTTTTCTACACTCTTCAGATACTTGCTTAATTTGTATCCAAAGTAGTTGAATACCTGTAACCATCACTTTACTGCCCTCCCATCCTGCCCTTCACCACAGATGAGAGGCCATTTTATTAACTTCCAGTGAGAAGTAGAGTTACTGCATGGATATCTGTCTTCTTTTCCAAAACTGGGTCCTTAGTAGAGAGTCTGTATTGAGTCACTAGGCTGCTAACGAGTTGGCTCTTGCCTGGGTCCAGCTCTCCTGTGCATGGATGGTCCCTGTGTATGTCACCTGCCTGGCCTGTGCATGCATGAGTTCATCTTTCCACATTGTTGCCACTGGGTTTTGCTCCAAGTGGAAGTCTTTCACAAATGTTTCCCTTACCTTTTATTACACCCCCAGCAGTCTTGCTCTGCACCATAAATGATCCATCTCAACCTGAGGTCCGCTCTGCTCAGTGCCACCACCTTGCCCATGTTTCAGACATGATGCCTACCCACAGTGCTTAGCCTGGACCCCTGAGTACACATCTTCCAGGGAGCCTTTCCCAAGACTGATGTCTTTTCTTGGCTCCTGGGGTCACAGACTCGCCTTGTCACTGAACTGCAGAGTTCCTCAGGGCAGAGATTTCCTGGTCCTCTTTATGTCATCAGATCACCTGGTGGCCAGTCCACAAGAAGGTCCCCGTAGACACTTGAAAGATGATCCACAAAAATTACTTGCAAGATTGGGAAAGGAGCACTTGCCATGTCAGGAAACCTATGATTTCTTTATAAGTGCTTTTCTCTCAGGGATCTTGAGAAGTCAATGTTAGTTTCTTTGATTCACGCTCCCGCCGCTAGTAAGTGCTGGAGGCCCGTGCGAACCCGGTCCGTCCGGGAACGCCACGGCATCTTTCACCGTGGCCGCAGGGAACCCAACGCAGATTGTCTTGTTATATTTGGTGCCTCCTGGCAGCTTGCCCCCTGCTGGCCTCCACCACCAGGCCCATCCTGGAAGCGTTTTTCCTCTGCAGCCTGATGTCACCTGCAGAGGTGTGGCCGGGAGCCCCACAGCCTCCCCGGACTCTCATGAGCGTGGACGTTTACCCAGCCCCTCCTACTGTTGTGTAAGCAGGGAAGTACTCCAGCAGTTCCGACAAGCACTAACCCTGCCTTTTAAAGGTCATTTCTGTCTTAGTCAGTTCTTAAAGTTCAAGAGGAAATAAACTGCTTCGAGCTGGCATTTCTCAAGTCAAGTGTCAACTCTCAAAGCCCCCGAGCCTGGGGCGAGGAGGAGGCGAGATTAATAAGTGAGTTGACATAGTGTTGGGTGAGCAGATGTTTCCTTTACTCTCAGCTCTCACTAAAAAATAATAAAAGAGAAACTAATAATTTTTTAAAATCTCATTTTCTCCTTTCATTTTTGTTACTCCAGCACGGGAAACACTTTGGAGATGTTTATTAGTGGAATGACAGTGCCTGGGAGGCTTGTTGGCCCTGGTTCCCAGGGTGTCTTGTACATAGAGGGAGAGCTTTTCCCCTAGGGGAGCCCCTCGGGTCGCCCCCCCCCCCATGTTGTGATACCTGATGGCTCCTCACGCAGGGGGCAATAGCAGTAATGGGAGGGAGTTGACATCAGCATCCCTTGAAGGTGCCACACCTAACTGGATATTAACTTCTTGTACTTTGGGTCGAGGACAGCAAAATCGATGGGAAAATAAACAGGCAGAATGGGCTTTATTAACCAGGCACCACCACAGCAGCTGGGAGGACTAAATGGAACACAGGTGTCGATCGAAGACTGCGTGGCATGCAGGCAATCTTGCCTTGCTTGCCGATGTGCTGCTATCGATTGTAGGGCCTGTTGGGCACCCCACCATCAGAATTGCTAATTGGGCTATTGGGCAAGTCCCGAGACAGACGTGGGTGGGATTATGCAGTCTCATCTTTTACCCACTGGTCTGATTTCACTCCAGTCTCACTCCTCACACATCATCCAAGCTTCCCTCTTGGGCCTGGTCCCTCTGATCAGCTTCTCTCTGTTTTGTACCCTAAGCATGACCCCAGGTTGGGCCCAGTTCTGTGCTGACACACCTCGCATCAACTCTTGAACGCCTCTGGCTATCTCAACTTGTTTGTTTTTCTTATCCCATAGTGTCATTTTCTGATGATAATTCCATGTCTGTTTAATAGCGTCATTTGAGTTTGATGTTCAGTTCTGTGCCACTGGGAGGAGGTGGAGTGTTTCAGTAAGTACGTGGTAAGGCGTCAGCATTTACTGAGAACCTCCATGGGGCATGTGCTTGCCAGCATTGTGCCCATACAATGCGGGCCTGCTGCTCCCTGACTGGGTGCCTCCATGGGCTGTTGGGGCTGCTTCCCTCATCTGCTCCCAATAGCATAATACTCTTGCTGTGGTCTCTTGGGGAAATGGGATGATGGAAGGTCTTGACTCTGGACCTAATCTAGAGCTGGGCCCAGCAGAAGTCACAGGCATGTCCTGAGGTGGGCCACACTCTGTTAACCCTGGCCATTGTATGCCCCTCCCCCGCCCCACATAAACAGTGCCTTTTGTTGGCACCCAAAGTGATGGGTCAGACACTTTCCATCTGTATCAGGGAGCAGCTTATTGGGAAGATGCTGTTGTCCCACCTTATACTGGCACAGCTGGAGCTCAGAAGGTGAGGCTGTCAGAACCTTAGAGTGGATCACAGCAAGACCGGTGTGATAATGCCAGGCTTGAATGCCTGTGTTCTTACCATAGTGTCTCCTAGCACATCTCTCATGGGGTGTCTGCACTTCATACTCATGGAAGTTGAGGTCCCTAGGGACAGAGCTCTGAGAATTGGGCCTGAGGCTGATGTTTTGTCACTGTCCAGTCTGCTGCTTTTCCATGGCTTGCTTTCTTATCAAGATCATCTCACGAAGGTTGTCTAAAAGCGAATGGTTCTATAGGCCCTAAACTCCCTACCCTGTTGTCTTTTCCCCTCTCCACCTTGGAGCAAAGACCACATTTTGGCTTCATGTTTAGAACCTGAGGTTCAGGGCCCAGTCCCTGGAACTTGGCACTCTGTCCTTGGGGCTTGATGCTCAGTAATGCCGCTTGCACAGGGCATTGAAGCATCCTTCCAGCACTGTTCTAAACATGCATTTTCCAGGTCACCTTTCATGGGGCTGCTCTGAGTGTCTAGAGCTTGTTTATTTTTTTAAATTTGCCTCCCAACCTCCTCTCTCTGGACTTCTTTCTCCCCCTCTATTACCCCTCAAGAAGAGCATACATATATGTTCCCAGTGTCCTTTCCAGCCTGTCTGTCCCGGTGCTCCATCTGTCTGGAGCCAGTGTGGCTCTGCCTTTTGGTCTTTGTAGTGCAAGAAGGAAACATGGGATCTGGACTTTAGAAAGGAGGTAGACATGTATGGGAGGCAACCTAACAGCACCACTGGATGTGGGTTTATGTCCTGGATTGCTTTCTTGGTGCACTGGAACCTAAGGAAACCTGTACTCCTGAGTGTAGGGTCCTCAGCTGAAAACGGAAGCCAGGGACCCCCTGGAGTCAGACAAGGGTCACTGAGAAAATGGAAAAGAGCTGCCCAGTCTGCCCCTCTGTGAGCCTGACTGCAGAACTCCCCTAGGCCTGTCCCCCGTGGGACATAGAGGGGCAGCATGTGACTAGGGACGACTCTTCAAGTCCTGTTCAGACTAGAAGTGGTAGGTTCTCTGGAATCTTGTGGGGTTTTATAAGAAGGTGTGGATGTGGGCTTCCCCCTGTGGCACAGCGGGTTGAGCGCAGCACTGTGAAGCTGTCCGCAGCCTCTGCAGTGCTGGTTCAATTCCCGGCTGGCCAGGGAGATACCCACATTGTGCGGCAGACCTCTCCTGCCTCACCCACTGCTACCCTCAACTCAGCAGTGTTTTCGACCCTTCTGCCTATTCTGCTCCCTGTTCTGTCTCTGGTGAATTCTCTCACCCTCCCACGCCTCTGGCCTGTACCCCAGTGCTTGTATAAATAAATAAATCTTTAAAAAAAAAATAAAAAGGCGTGGATGTGAATGAGCCAGGTGCCTAGTTGTGGGGTGACAGTGAATGTAGCAGGGGCCAACCCTTTGGTGAGGAATCCAGGAGTTTGAGTGCCTTCTGGTCTGGCCAGACCGGCAGAAACTTTCCATGATTGTTAGCGCCTATGGGGATGGGGTGGAGTGTCAACTGGGTGGAATTCTGACTTTATTTCATTTACCTCTGTTTGCCTTTCAAGATGGTAAGTCAGGAACTGTGGTAGAGGTCAGTGACTGGCAGACCAAATAGTAAATATTGGGCCAAGTAGTAAATATCTTTGCCTTTTCAGGCCTACCGTCTGTCATGGGAAAGCAGCCACAGAGGATACAAATGTGTTCCAGTGAAAGTGTTCACGAGAGCAGGCATAGGTTGTTTTCTGACCATGGGTAGGAAAAGGGGCACAGCACCTTTCCCTGGTCTCCCAACATGCCTTGCTGCCAGTTGTGTGACCCAGGTCTCAGTCCTCACTGCTGGGAGATGCTCCAGTGTGCTCAGGTCCATACCATCAGGGCTGTGTGAGGCTAAAACCAGACAATCCTCAGGAAACCCTCTTCCCATCTGAGAGGTTAGGGACAGGGTTACCTTGTTATCTGTCTGCTTTGGCATTGCCTGCTCCAGAAAGCAGGACCCCTGGGGATATGGTTGTTGCCCTATCAGACTTTTGGGCTGAAAGATCCTGTATTCTCTGCCATATCATTTCCTGGGTCTCCATGGTGTTGGGGGGTAGGTGATGAGCTCATTTTACTATATACTTGGCACCTCAACATTGGGGTAGGCTGAGTCAGTCTCTCTGGGTTCCCCACCCCTGAAATTGGGAGACAGCCCCACCCATGCGATTACAGGTTGGTGACGGATCAACTAAATTGGATTATTCATTATGGTTGGGATTGAATTGAAATTGCAAAGGGTAATTTTCCTTCTCACATTTCAAGGTCAGATGAGAGTATTTACTGTGTGGCCTCTGTTTATCTGGGAATGTAAATTGAATTTGGTGATTCGAATTGATGAGATGTTAGGAATGGAAAGCTCATCAGAGGAAGCAGCGAGAGAAATGACCGGGAGGCCAGACTGTAGCTTTGTTGCCTGCTCCCTCGGCCATTGCTTTGATTGGTAATTATTTCAGTCTTTGCTTTTCTCATTCTCTGGTTTTGTTTCCACTGTTTGAATTTTTGTTTTTTTATATTTTTTTTTTTTTTTTTTCAGAGAAACATGTAATGGCACTTGGAGGCATTAAAGATTGGAATTAGATGGTGTAAATAAAGACAGCTGCATGCCACTGAGAGTCCAGGCATCATGGGGCCCTGGGGTGAGGCTCACTGCTTCCTCTCCAAGGCACCCCCCGTTTGAGCCTGAGCAGGACCCCTTCCCTGTGTTCCTCCCTGCCATATAGGGCAAATCTGCCACTTGGCAAGACTGGAGCCCATGCTCTCATGGCTGCACTGTGATTTATTCTCAGCTGTTTTGGTCAAGGTTGACCATATAGTGGGAGGGTACCCATGCATGTGAACAAGACTGGTGAGTACAGGGTTCCCCCTCATGTAGACAGCGCTCCCATATATGTGTACAGGGCTCTGGTGAACAAGGACTTTGATATAGATGCAGCTCCTACACGTGTAGATGGAGCTTCAGTGCAGACAGGGCTACTGCACCAGTCTTTTTTTAGACAAGACTGGTGTAGATGGGGCTCCCACACAAGTGGATAAGGCTTCCATATAGATGGCGCAGTAGCGCGTGTCACTGGGAGTCCAGTGTAGACGGAGCTCTAGTAAATGGGTCTCCCACACATGTAGACAGTCTTCCGTGTAGACAGCAGTCCTGTGTGCATGGAACTCCAGATCTGAATTGGGTCCCTGCTGCCTTCCTGGGCAGTTTCCTCATCATGGAAATAGCAACATGATGGTGATTATACACTTTCCTCTCAGACTTCTGTGGCTGTAAAGCCAGATCAGGTACATAAGAGTGTTCTTAAAGCACAAAGCTCTCACATGTGCTGCATCCACCTGCAGCTGTTAATCTTGGAGTTCAGGTTTTACAGAGCTCCTGGCTGCTCACCTCTTTCTGCTTTAGTCCATGGGACGCTTCATGAAGTACCTCATGAAGTAACTCTTAACCAGTTCTTTTTAGGCACTGGAAAGCCTGAACCTCGGCCCCCCAACTCCATTGCACAGGTGGCAGGATGCCGCCCCAGAGCATCGTGGCAACCCTTGCCATCAAGTTGCTGGTTATCTTGCTGCCAGCCGAAACTCTGACATTCTTCTGGTACCTGCTGGAGTCAGTCATGCACCCCAGACCTGATGGCACATGGGCCAAGTGTCCTGGGCCCAGGATCCAGGACCTGCTCTGCACCAGTGATTCTTCCCCATCAGCCAGCTTTTACTTGCCACCTGCTCTTGCACCTCATCTTCACCCTACTCTCCCCTTTCCTTCTCTCCCATTCCATTTATTTGACAAGCGGATTTGTAGTTAGGGAGGGCAGTTGGGAGGTAATGTCTGAGCAGAGACCTGGGACTGGGTCTGTGTGTGCCCTTTCCTTCCTCACATGACTCTTCTCTGCCTGAGACAGGGACAGATAATGAGTCACTGGTTGATGGTGGCCTCATTTGGCCTAACTGGTGCTCCGATTTCAGTGTCCCGGCTGGACTAGGCTGGCCTCGCATGAGTGACTCGGTCACCAAGGCCTGATTTAGAGGAGCCTGAAGATCATGTGTGAGTGGGTTTCCCCAATGTTCCTCAGCCTCCTTCAAGAGCATAAGAGTAAAGATGCCTTAGGAGTTTTGTGAAAGTGTGATACAGTTTTATTAATGTTTTCCTAGTTTCACACAGGAATATAATTGCTAAAAGGCAATGCACTCATGCAATTGTATCATGTCTATGAGGCCCCCACTCAGTCAGTTATGCTGTCACATTGATACTTCTGGGTCATCGTCATAAATACAGCTCCCTACCTTATCCCGCATGTGTGTGAACATCTTGTCCAAGTATTCTGCCTGAGCAGGCTTCCATGGCCCAGGGTTGTTGTTGTTTTGCATTTGGGTCTGGCCATGACTATCAGATGTGTTTTCACCTTTGGCATTGAGTTGCCTGGTGACTTAGCTTAAAGCCCCTACTGCACACCCTTTCCTGGTCTTCCCTGGTCTTCCCTGAGGCATGGC
>NW_023601566.1:0-43430 GCF_014898055.3 Talpa occidentalis
CTATTCTATATGTGCACTGCACAATGTGATGCCACTAACTCATTGGTTATTGAGCACTTGAAATGTGGGCTTTTTAGCTGAGATGTTGAATTTTTTTAAGATTTATTCTTAATTATACAAGAACTGGGGCCCAGGCCAGAGGCATGGGAGGGTGAGAGATTCACCAAGAGACAGAGTGGGAGCACAACAGGCAGACTGACGAAATACACTGCCGAGGGGAGCAGCGGGCGAGACAGGAGAGGTCAGCCGCACCATGTGGGACCTCAGTGGCCAGCCGGGATTGGGTTCGAACTGTTGCTGCAGAGGCTGTGGACAGCTTCACAGCGCTGCACTCTACCCGCTGCACCACCTGGGAGACCCTAATTTTTTTTTTATTTAAACCAAAAAATCCCATAAATGACTGCTAGCTACCATATTGAAAGATCATATCTAGGATGTCCTTAGTTTTCAGCATCTGTCCCCTCAAATACTGTGTGACTCAAAGGTAAATGTTTATTGAAATTATCTTCATATGGTTGTCATCAACTTATCTGTGTGGGTCTGACACACAAGGTTAAAATATAACATACCCAAGGAAATATAATTAACATGTATTTTAACAACGAGATTGTAGAGATATTAGGCAAAAATTATTTATAACATCAAAGTTATAACTGTTCAAAAGTGCCCATCATGGAGCCAACCCTTGGCTCTGTTATAGTGGGAATCTTTCTAAATGTAAATAATGAACTGAAAGATGGAGAAATGAAGAAAACCATCCCATTCATAATCTCAAAAAAAAAAATATCTGGGGAAAAAATAACAAGAAGGTAATGGAACTGTACAAGGAAAACTATAAGATATTGTTAAAAGAAATAGAGAAGACAAAAATAAATGGAAAGATATTCAATGTTCATGGTTTGGTAGAATCTACATTTGTCAAAATGGCCTTCTGACCACAAGCAATTTGCAGATTCAATGAAATCTCAATAAAAATCCTAATGTATTTCTCAATTCAAAGAAAAATAACAAGGATTTTGAACTTCATATGGAATCACAAAAATGCCCTAGTAGCCAAAGCTCTCCTGATCAAAATGGAGAAAAATAGAAGTATCACACTCCTGACATCTGTACTAAAAAAAGTCACAAAAATTTAAACAGCATGGTTTTGTTGCAGGGGTTGGGGGGCATCCATGCACACAGACCAATGGAGTAGAATTGAGAGCCCAGAAATGAGACCATAGATTTATGGACAATTAATCTTTGACAAAGGAGCAAAGTCTCTACACTGGAACAAGGAATGCCTCTTCAGTAATTGATATTGGGACTATTGGACTGCCACATGCACAAGAATGAACTAGACCACCATAACACACCGTAAAACTCAAAATAGATAAAAGACTGGGATGTAAGACCTAAACCCGTAAAATACACAGATAAAAACACAAGCAAAACACTCCATGAAGTAAACCTCAGAAATCTCTATAGATTCATCTTCAGCATCAAGTTAAACAAAGGAGAAAATATACAACCAGGATTACATCAAACAAAAAGCTTCTGAACAGTGAAAGGGACAGTGACCAAAACAAAGAGGCACCCTACCGAATGGAGAAATATTTGCATAGCACATATATATCTGAAAAGGAATTGATATAGAAGATCTACAGGGCACTCACACAGCTCAACCAAAAGAAAACAAACAACTCAATCAGAACATGGGCAGAAGAACCTGTCTCCAGAGAAGACGTGAAGATGGCTCGGGACATGTGAAAAATGCTCATCATCAGCCAGGGAAATTCAGATCAAATCCACAGTGAGATACCACCTCACTCCTGTGAGAAGGGCTCATATTAAAAAAAAACAACAAACGAGTGCTGGTGAGGGCCTGGAGGGAGAGGAACCCTATCACACTCTTGGTAGACAGATCCAGCCCCTGTGGTAGGAAATGTGGAGATTTACTCAAAAGACAAAAATGGACGTAAACATGTTACAGGGATTGCACTCCTAGGTCTCTATACAAACAGCACAAAAACATTAATTTGAAAGCATCTGTACACTCCTATTTCTAGCAGTGCCATTTACAATAGCCAATATATGGAAGCAACTTAAATTCCCAAGTACTTATGGGTCGTTCAAGAAGATGTGGTATTTATACTCAGTGGAATATTACTCAATGATCAAAAAAAAGTTAAACTCATGCCATTTGCAGCAACATGGATGGAGCTGGAAAGGATGATTCTAAGAGAAGTGAGCCAGAAGGATAAAGGGAAATAAAGGTTGTGTCACTTATATGTGGAATCTAGAGAAACTAAGCAAAGGATCAGACAAAGACACACAGTGAGCCTGACCCTAGAAATCAGACCTTAGACCTGACACACAGGAGCAGAAGGGGAAGGAAAGGGGGAGAGTAGGGAATGGGGGGGCTGGTGGAGGAGGCTGTGTGAGATTTGGTGGGGGAAAAACTGTATGACCCCAACTGGGGGGAGAAATTCTATATTGTGAAAAAAAAAAAAAACAAGAATGATTAACTAATTAAAAAAACAAACAAAAAAAATGGCTGTAGGGTATGATGCAGCCCCGAGGTCATGTCTGTCCTGCAAGGTGGGTGAGAAAGGGTAACAAATGGAGAGAAGTGGAGACGCTCAGGGAGGAGGTGACCACACCTGCCTGGTCAGGCCACAGGAGCCTCCTCCCTGCCCCGCACACTCTCACCCTCTCCAGTCTCTGCTCCCCATGGAGTCCCAGGCCTTTCTCAACATGGACCCTCACCTGCCTTCTCTGCTCCCCACACCAGGCAGGGAGGGCTCACAGGGCCTGGAATCACCTCCACTTTCTCCCCCACCCGCTTTCCCTGCAGCCAGGAGAGCAGACAGGGCCTGAGCGCCCACGATGTGCCAGGCTCTGAGCTGAGACTCACAGGCATCAGCTTCCCACCCTCCCCACGTCCCTAACCTCAGCACATGCAGGTGAGGACACTGAGGCTCTGGGGGAGATTCCCTGTGCAGGTCCGACCTGCGTACTGGGGGGCAGGAACAGGCTGGAGTCCAGACCCAGGTGAGGCCTCTGGCCCTCAGCACCTGCTGCAGCGGCTCAGCTCCTGCCCGTGTCCAGCCCTGAACCCACCCCACGCCCAACACCCAGGACCCTCACCCTGTCTCCTAGGGGTGACTCACCTCCCTGTCACCTCCTGCTCCCCCTGGGGCTCAGGTCACCTGTCACCTCCTCAGGGAGGAGGCCCAGCAGCTCCCAGGTCAGGGGCCCCTCGCTCTGTGCTCCCCAGGCCTGTCTCCAGCTGGACTCTGAGTTACAGACACACAGAGTCCCGGGACGGCTCACTCTGCGCCCCAGTGCCTGGAGGGTGGCACCCCAATATATGTCATTTGAGTTAAGAAGTTAATACAGTTATGCCAAAAGCAGCTCAGGAGGACTCTTGTTTCTGGTAATGGTGGGTTAGGACTCTCACACCAACCAACATACTGCAAACCACCATGTATTGTGTTGGGACTTGCCCTGCTTATGCACACAGAAATTTCAGACATTTCAAGGGCTCCGATGTGAAAAAGTGTCCTTATTCTGTTTGAACAGAGGTCAGAAATTGGTCATTCTGTAGAAGTTTTGGAGCCCAGCCTCTGTCGTCACCTCCCCTCTCTCCCACTCATCTCCCGCCATCACGAGAACAACGTCAGGAGGAATTTTTTTGTAAGTCTTCACAATAAAAGAGATGCCTGGGCAGGTAGTGGGCCCCGGTCACTGAGAGGACCCAACCCTCACTCTGGATGTTTCCAGGGGATTGTGATGATGAGAAAATGAGAAAGAAACAATAATTTCCCCCTCTAACGTTACACCTTCCTCCAGGAGCTGAGGTAGACCCTGCTCCATCTCCCCCTCCCTTCCTGGACTGTGGACAAAGGCTCAGCTCAGGAACTGGGGTGACCCGGGCTAATCCTGCCCCTGGGCCAGGCCAGCAGGACACACACTCTTCCCTCCCCCTGTGGGACTCCCTCCTGCTCTGGTCTAGAGAGAAAGTAGCTGCAGCCCACGGAGGAAGTGACCCCCTGGGAAACAGAGGGGCTGCCAGGCTGGAGCTCCCTGACTCGGAGGCCAGTGGGTTTTCTATAGTGACCCCAAAGGAGGTGAACTTGAAGTGTACATTGGGGACTGGGGGAGAGAGGTTTCAGAGGTGGGGGTGCTACCACATCCTAGCAGAGGTCCTGGAGTGGGGTGCTGCCCAGCTCCTTCCAGCTCAGTCCAACCAAGTCATATTTCTAAACTTCTTCCTCTTCTTCATACCCATTGCTTTCTCAGACCTGCTCAAAAATAGCTTCTTGATGGAACTTTTGCCATCGAGGTTTTGTCCTGACATTCATTGCTCTTTGTGGGATTTGAATTCATTTATGCTGTGCTTGATGTGTAATTGTCCTTCCACTGTCTATGCTGTGTGCCCTGTCTCTCCTGTCACACATACACACAAACACACACATACTCCCTTCTCCTTGGGAACCAGATCCTCACTCTGCACTGGTGGTTACTCTGACCCTCTGTCTCTGGTCCCCTCAGAGCCGCCCTCTCTGCAGTGTCTCTACTCAGCGGTGTCTGAGCAGCCCCAGGTGTCCCTGCACCTCCTGCCTCTGACCTTGTGGGAAACCAGCCCCTCAGCTCAGCCTGCATGACAGTGAGGAGGCGAAGGCAAAGTCCTGAGGTCAGTGATGGATGAAGGGGACAATTTACTCCTTTCTTGCATTTTCTTTTTTCTCTCATTACTGTATTATTTCTATGGAGGCAACATCAGTTTACACACTGCATGTGCTCAGAGGCACAGGGTCACCCTCTTCAGATGTTTGTTCCCACATCACATCCACCTAAGGGCACCACAATCCTCCACCATAGTCCATGAGGCCTTCTTCCCTCTTTGTGTCCTGCTCTCACCCTCCCTCACCCATAGGGTCAATTCTCCACTCATATTTCTAGAGTTTGTTATGGTTTATTTCATCTGTCCCTGCTTTGTTTCTTTCTATTCCACATATGAATGAAATCATCTAGTATTTGACTTTCTCCTTCAAACATATTTCACTTAGCATCATCCCCTCCACATCTATCCATGTTTTGCAAATTCAAGGCTTTATATTTTTCACAGCTGAGTAGTATTCCATTGTGTCTATCTACCACCTCTTCTTTGTCCACTCATCTGTCATTGGGCACTTAGGTTGTTTCCACAGTTGGTTATTGTGCACAGTGCTGCAGTGAACATAGCAGACACATATCCTTTGGAATTAGTGTTTTTATCTCCTTTGGATAAATACCAAGGAATGGAATACTTGACCATGTGGAAGGTGGTATTTTGAATATTTTGAGGAACCTTCATTCTGTTCTCCACAGGGGTGGGACTGTAACAGTGTGGTATCCATAGGAAAGGAAGGTTTCAGTTTTCCTGCCCCACCCCAGGAAGGGTGGAGTCCACCAGGGATGAGAAACTAACGAGGAGGCAGAAGAAACAAGGTGGGGAAAGGAAACTGGAAGAGGCGCATGGAGCAGAGGGACATCTGAAGAAGAAACCACACTTGCTTCTGAGCTTTGGGCTGGTGCCAAGGACCAAGGGGGACATGAAAGAGACACTTAAAAGTGACAAAGACGTGGGTGCGAGATCCAGGGGAGCCTGACGATGGCAGACTTTATATTGCTGTGGATTTTGATCTTGCTCTTGTCCTTCCAGACTTTCCTGGCCCTTCCTGCCCCTTTTCTGTGAGTCCCCACCAGAGGTGCCTTAGACTGTGGCAGGCTTTCAGGCCTCAGCAGTGCTGCTTTGGGCTAACCCTATTTGGCTGGGCATTAACGAAGAGGGTACGAGAACTTCAGGTGTTTCATTTGGAAACTATTATTTGTTTTTCTTCTCTTTCTCTATTACACACTAATTCTCTATTGCACATGAATTACATTATCATACTTTTCTATTAAAGGTCTTACACACTGTACTATGCTTTGTCTATGCAATCGATGACGGTACCCACTTAGATTCATCAGGTTTGAGTGTCCAGGGAACCCCTCATTCAGCACATTAACAGGAGCAGTCTCCATCCCCACCCATAGTGTACCAGAGTTCCTTTTCCTCCCCACCCTATACTAGGTCATTGTCACAGGTGTGAGGGGGCATCTCATTGTGGTTTTACTTGGCATTTTCCTGACAGCACATGATGACAAACATTTATCCATGTACGTATTGGCCACACGTATGTCTTCTTTAGAGAGATGCCTGTTTAGCTCTTGTTTTGGGGTCCTTGGTGGGATTTGCGGCCCTTGGTGTCTTGGATCTCTTTGGTCTAGGGTGGGGGTTGGGGGCCTTAACACCTGTTTGTGGAGTTTGTTCAGGACATCCTCTCCCCCTAACAGAACCTACTACCTTTGCAACTTTTCCGTAAATGTAACAGTATTCTTTAATTTTTTTAAACTACCCTCAACACTTAATAGCTTGTAGAAGGAAAAAATTATCTACTTTCCAGTTTTCCCAGGTTTTGTTATCCAGGGGCTGGAGAGAGAAAAGAAGGACTGGGGAGAAAAGCTGGAAACCTCACACCCAGGGCAGCTCCGGAGTCTCCTCTCCTCTGAGCCCTGCTGCTCTGACTCCTCACAGAGCATCTCACCCCAGGACGCCGCCCTCCAGGACCCCAACTCTGCCCACCTCAGCCCCGCCCCGTCCTGGCGGCTCCACCAGAATCCGGAGCAGCGCGGCAGCGTCCCCTGTGGCCACAGGGCTGAGCACAGGAGCCCAGAGCCGCCCTTTCTCCTGCTCAGCCAGGCCCTCCCCTGGCTCCCTGGGCTCCAGCGGCAGGACAGGGATCTGCACACAAAGGGGCGCCCAACTCTGTCAGTTTGGTTTTTTTTTTTTTTGCTTTTATTTTAAAAATTTATTTATTTATATATATTTTACATCATTGCTCTTTTTTTTTATGATTTATTTATTTATGCATACAAGAGCTGGGGCACAGGCCAGAGGTACATGGGCTGAGAGGATTCACCGGAGACAGAATGGGGAACAGACAGGCAGATTAACTGAAATACACTGCTGAGGGGAGCAGCGGGCGAGTCAGGAGAGGTCTGCTGTGCCATGTGGGTAGCTCCCTGGCCTGGGATCGAACTCGTGGTGCAGAGGCTGTGGATAGCTTCATAGGTTGCATCTTAACCCCTTGTGCCACCAGGGAGGCGGACTTCTGCCCATTTCTTGACTGGATTGTTTACTTTGTTTTTGTTGAGTCTCATCAACTCTTTATATCTTTGTGATCAGTCCCTTATCAGCTGCATGGAGTGCAAAGATTTTTTTCCCAATCAGTGGGGTGTCTTTTTGTTTTGGTTAATGTCTCTTTTGCTGTACAGAAGCTTTCAGTTTGATGTAATCCCAAGTGTTTGTCTTTTACTTCACTTTCTTTGCTTTGGGTGATAAGACTTTAAAGATGTTACTGAGATGTATGTCTTGGAGTGTTTTCCCTAAATTCTATATATTTTATAGTTTTGGGTCTTATGTCCAGATCTTTTACCCATTTTGAGTTGATTTTTGTGCCTGGTGAGAGGTAGGGGTCTAGTTTCATTCTTTTGCATGTGGTGGTCCAGTTTTCCCAGTCCCACTTATTGAACAAACTGTCTTGTTCCATTGTGTCAGTTTAAGTGTCATATTTCCTAGCCAGTTGGTGACTTTGGACTTAGGAGATAACCAGGTCTCTAGGACATAACAACTGGCCCCTAGATTCTGGGCAAATCCCCAAATATATAGGCTGCTTTGGTCTCTTGGGATGGAAACTTGGCCTCAGAGTCCCTGTACTTTGTTTCTGCTTCTGCTTCCAAGGATGAAAGCCCCTCCTCCTGGAAATCAAATGACATTCTCCATCCTTTGGAGGAGGGGAGGGGCCTAGGAGATCCCCCAGGACACTGGCTAGGAAGATGGGGAGACTCCTGGAAGAGAGAGCAGAGGATGGAAATGGGGACTTTAGGGGACAGAGGTGGAAAGGGTGCAGGGGGAGCCAGAGAGGACCGGGCAGGGAAGGGGCAGCATGGGGGACCCTGAGGGGGAAGGTCTGTGTGGGTGACACGAGCTCTCACTGGGGAGCTGGAGCATCTGTCTCCCTTGGGGGGATGCAGCAGTGCTGGCCTGTAACTGCCCAGGGAACTGCGCACATCCGGGGCCTTGCACGTCCTTGCAGGGCTGGTGTCACCCCCACACACACGCACATGCTGGTGATGGAGAGGACCGTAACAAGGGGGTCCCCAGGGGAGGATCTGGGTTCCCTGCCCCACCCAAGGGAGGGTGGAGCTGAGCATGGAGGAGAAGAAACTGGAGAGGAGACTGGAGAAAGGAAAGAGCCAAGAGGAGACCTGGGGGAGGCACGTGGAGCAGAGAGACACACGAAGAAGCTGCACGTGCTTCTAGATCCTGGACTGGGTGACACAGACGTGGGTGAGAGACCACGGGGAGGTGACAATGGCAGCTTTTATCTTGATTTTTCTCTTTTCCTTCCAGACTTGCCTGTCTCTGACCCTTTTCTATGGGTCCCCGCGGGAAGGTGCTTTAGACTGTGACAGGCCTTTGGGCCCTGCTCTAAGGCAACCCTGTTGGCTAAACATTTACCCACGAGGGGATGGTGACTTTGGGTGTTTGGTTTGGAAACTTTATTCTTTCCTTTTTCTTTGTTGCACACTAACTATTAAAGATCCTTTCCATGAAAGGTCTTACATGTTTTGTCTTGATACAGCGGATGGCAGAGAGACAGGGGAGACAGATGGCTAAGGAGAGGCTGCCCTCCTGTTCCAGAACATCCCCCCTCAGTTCCTCAATGATGGGGTGTCAGGAAGATTCAGGGAACCAAGAGGAGGACAGAGCAAGGCCTGGGCCACCCTGGAGGATGAGCCCTAGGGGCTGATTCTGGGGCTCCAGGGCCCCACTCCCTGCAGGCAGGTCAGAGTCAGCCCCGCTCACAGCTCCAGGCTGCGGACAGCCCCTCTGTGCAGTGACCCTCCAGACACCGCTCTGGGGATAGTGTGAAGGGAAAAAAAATGAACAGCAAAATTAAATGGAATCTAAAAACAGTAAAAATAATTTTTTAATCACCTGTATTTTGAAGGACACTTCCAGGGACGTAGAATTCTTGACACTTTATTTCTATCAGGACCTTGACTGTGTCACTCCAGCTGCTCTGGCCTCCCCTGCTTCTTGTGAGAAAACAGCCACTGATCACTTTATTCCCTGAATTTTCTAGTGGTTTTGAAGCAGGGGCGGAGAGGGCCACGTAGAGGCCACAGGGCAGGAGGCCAGATGGAAGGAGGCCAGATGGAAGGAAGGGCCACCCCTGCCTAGGTTCTCAGACCAGGGAGCCAACAAAGCCCCAGAAGGCCAAAAGACCCAAAAGCAAGAGGTACAGACCAACAAAGGAAGGTGCCCAGTAAGAGGACAGGCCACTGTCTGTGGGTCTCATCCGCATGCACAATTGCAAGAGACCTCAGGCTCCAGGAACAACTGAAGCAGGAAGTTTCCCAAGCCTGCTGCTTGGCGGAGTCTTCAGCCTTGATTCTGCTGCTTGCTGGAGTGGAGTTGTTGCAGGGTGTGCTGCACTGCTTGTTCACAGGGGTAGCCATGACTCCCTTAAATCCCGTTCCTGAACCATAAAGATAGCTTATGCTATGATGGATGGGAGAGCAAGTTTCTCACACAAACACTATCAAACCCTGCCATTTTTACTCTTGGTGTTCCGCCTTTTGGGAGCGATCCCATTGAGCCCGCCGGAGTGACAATGAAATCTGTCTCCACCTCTCTGAGTGCCGTCTGACCTCTGGGAATTGCCGTAACACAACCATGGGGTTTAGTTTACAAACAGGGGAAACAAAGAGCTCACTGTACCCACAAGTGGCAGCTGCTCACCCAGGGAGCATCCGTGATGGTCGGCCACGGCCCCCAGGGGTGCTGGACAGCACCGGCCAGTACTGATGGCCACGACGGGTCCCGCAGAGGCGGTGTCAGAGACGCCCAGTGGTAAAGGCTCTTTGTGAGGGGATGGGTTACACCAGCAACAAACAGCTCTTTGAGACGCCAGGCCCAGGGCCTCTGGGCTCCTCTCAGGCGATGTCAGGGACAGGACCGAGGCCCAGCCCATGACAGAGTCCTTCGGGTTCTCTCCCTCCTCAGAGGGCGGCTGCTGGTGCTGCTTTTCCTCTTTCTTTGGAGGCTGGAACCGGCTTCTTTTATTCAGGGGCTTCTGGTGTCTCTCTCCTTCTTCTTCGGGGCTCCCTTGTCCTCTTCTCTCAGGACTGGGGTCATCATCTCCTTTCTTGGGTCACGGGGCTCCTCAACTCCCTCCAACCCTGGTTTTTATCTTTTCACCCACAAATGGTCCCACAAGTCTGATGGGACCATTTAGCACCAACCAGCTCACACCTGATTGGCCCATTACAAACTGCAGTTACTGGGCTCTGAGGAGCAGCTGCCACAACTGCCTTGTGGTGGAGCAGCAGGTGGAAAACACCACTGTCCTGCCGCTTCCACCACTGAGACGCTGGTTCCAGTAACAGTTCGTACCAAATTACTTCAAACTTAGCAGCTAAACCACAAAGACTTGGCATCTGGCACAGTCTCTGAGGGGGAGGCAGCAGGAGGCGCCTCACTCAGAGGCTCCAGCTCTCAGTCCCACGAGGCTGCGATGGGGATGAGATGTTGGTGGATCTGAACGGCCGTGATCAGCGTGGAAGGACCTGCCTCAGAGCTCATGCATGTGGCTCCTGGAGAAAACCCTCAGGTCCTTGTCCTGTGGGCGTCCCCTTAGCTGAGGGTCCACCGTGTGCAGGGAGTCACCCCAGAGAGGGACCAGGAGGGGAGCCCAGGTGGGAAGTCTCAGCCCCTGTGAGCCTGACTCTGTGACGTGGCGTGTCCTTCTGCTTCATTCTCCTCACGAGGAAGAGCCAGCAAGTCAGACACACTCATGGGGGGAACTGTCTCCCCTCCTGTGTATCCCAGAATTGGTGGAAAATTGAAAACCAACCCAGTAGAACTTCTGGACACTAATTTTTTCTATGCCCACATGAAAAATAAGCTGCCTCCCACCTAAGGCTCCTAAAAGTCTCTTCCATCACAGAAGCAGCATGACGTCAGCATCTCAGCATGTGACACAGGACCACGCAGAGGAGGCTCTTTGAGAGCATCTGTGCAGTGAAGCCGTCTGTGCTCAGCTCCTCGTGGGCTAAGGCAGTTTCCTGCCTCACGAGCCCTGGATGTGGATACAGGGGAGGACAGACACAGGATAACTTGTACACCCAATTTTTAATGTTTCTAAAGCAATTTAATTGAGATATAACATAACTTTTAAGTCCCTTGTTGAAGGCTCACCTCTCATGTCCTTTTGGTAAGCACAGAGCAGGGCAACCATCCCATACTCTAACTTGAGAACATCTCCATCACCACAATAACCTTGTTTCCTGGGCCTGGGCCCATGGGCACCACCCCCACCTTCCCCTCCCCAGCCCTGTGCAGCCAGAGCCCACTCTGCCTCTGGGGACAGGCCAGGGACTTCTCTCCAAACACACCCCAGGTGACTCTGCTGACACAGACCTGCAGTCATGCATTTAGGGTCCCCTAGCCCAAGACATACTGGTGCCCAGTAACATGTTCCACTGGGTGCTGGGGTCACAGAGAACCCCGTGACCCCACCCTGGAGGCCCTGCCGCCTGGGGTGTGTGAGGAGAGAAGGGCTGCAGTAGCTGCCTCAGAGGGGGCCAAGGGCAGAGCCAGAGAGGTTCCTTCCTCAGCAGGAAGGGGACATGGGAGCTGGGTCTTGAAAGCCAGATGTGAGCACAGGAACAGAAGTGGCTCAGGGAGCTGATGGAAGGCCGACTACGTGACCTCCGCAGTTACTTTCTCTGTGTGACCTCTGGGATTCCTCCCCAGCACTCTGTGAATTGGGCATTGATACTGTCCTAACACCCCTCCCCCATTCCCTTTCAGAAACAAGGACATGGGGATTGGGGGGTTATGGCAGTGCCCAGGTCTAACCCCAGCCACCTGGCTAAAGTCTGAGCCTACTGCCTGACACCATCCTGCAAACTGACCAGGGGACCTATGAGGCAGTGACCCTGGAGACCTCACCACCCTCTCCAGATACCACACATTTCTTTGAGTTGCATTTGACTAAAGACAAAAGGACAGTAGTAAGTCATCATGTAACCACGCTTTATGTACATGAATTGAACTCACCAAACAAAAAAGCACAGAGTGACTGGTTGCACCAAAAACAGAACCCAACTTTATGCTGGCTCCAGGAGACAGGATCAAGAAAGTTCTTGGGAGGGCCTCCCCTGGTGGCACAGTGGTTGAGCACTGGACCGTGAAGCTGCCCGTAGCCTCTGCAGCGCCGGTTCAATCCCCAGTCACCAGCAAGGGTCCCACATGGCGCAGCAGACCTCTCCTGCCGCCCACTGCTCCCCTCAGCAGTGTATTTCGTCAGTCTGCCTGTTCTGTTCCCTGCTCTGGCTCTGGTGAATTCTCTCACCCTCCCACGCTTCTGACTGTACCCGGTGCTTGTATAAATAAATAAATAAATCTTTAAAAAAAAAAAAAAAAAAAAAGAAAGTTCTTGGGAAAAAACACAAGAAAATGGGGTGCCCCAAAATTGCAGGGGCTGCCACATAAAATAAAATAAACTTCCAGCTAAAAAAGGTAACAAGAGACAGGGATAAACATCATATGATTAAGGAATCTTACATCAGGAAGACATAACACTCATCAATATGGATGCACCAAAGGAGCAGCAAAATATATATGGCAACTATTAACAAATCTGAAAACAGATATTGGCAGCAACACAATAGTGGTAAAAAATTCGACAACCCAGTTTCATCAAGGACACATACACCTGACAGAACTCAGGGAAACTATAGCTTTAAGTGAGGAATTAGACCATGTGAGCTGAATAGATATTATAGGGTGCTACACTCCCAAAAAAGCTAAATACATATTCTTGTCAGGTGCACATGGAATAATTTCCAGAATACACCACTTGTTGGCTCACACATCAATAAATTCATGATGACTGAAATCATATAAGTATCTCTCTGATCACAGTGGTATCAAACTAGAATCAATCATAAAAAGAAACCACGGTGGGGGAATAAATGACTACCAAATGACTCTTGGGTTAAGGAGGAAAGCAACCAAGAAATTTAAGAAATTTAAAAATACCTTAGACAAATGACTACCTATTAGTGGGCACAGCACATGCAGCACTAAGAGGGGAATATAAAGCAATACAGGCCACACCTAGAGTCAAGACAGAGCTCAAGTAAAGAATCTAACCTTGCACATAAAAGAACTAGAAAGAACAAATGAAACCAAGATACAGTAGAAGGCAAAAAATTAAAGCAGAAATAAATGACACAGAAATCAAAGACCAAAAAAATCAAGGAAACCAAAATCTGGTTCTTGGAAAAAAAATAAACAAAATAGACAAATATTTTACTACACTTTCAAAGAGGAAAAAAGAAAACAAAACTCTAATAAATAGAATAAGAAACAAAAGTGGAGAAGTTACAACAGACTCTTTAGGAATAGAGAGGATTGTAAGGCAACACTAAATATATATCGATAAATGGAAAAACTGAAATAACATAGAAGAAACTGACACATTCTTAGAAGTATGCAACCTTCTGAGTCTGAATCAGGAAGATTCAGAGAAGGCAACTACAAGCAAAGACACTAAAACATGAATCAAAAATTTCCCAAAAAACAAAGCCCAGGACCAGACATTTTCAGTAACTTCTACAAAATCTTTAAAGATGAACTAATACTTGACTTCTCAACTCTTCAAAAAAAATAGAGGAAGAGGGAATGCTACAGAACACATTTCATGAGGTCAACATTTCCTTGATACCAAAAGCAGAGGACACCACACAAAAAGAAAGCTACAGACCAATCCCTGATGAACATAGATGCAAACATCCTCAACAAGACCTTAGCAACCAAATTCAATTATACATGAAAAAGGATCACACATCATGACTGAGTGGGGTTTATCTCAGCAACACAAGGATGGGTCAACATTTGAAAAAATCCTTTAGATTTCTGCTCACACCAATAACAATGTCTACTATCAAAAGTCAAGAAATAAATTTTGTGAGGATCAGGGGATAATGGACCCCTGTGCACTATTGGATGTAATTGGTGCAGCCATTTTGGAAAACAATGTGGCGGGTTCTAAAAAAAATCATAGAATTGCAATGTGATCCAGTATTTCTACTTCTAGATATCTACCTGAGGAATATGAGAACACATTCAAAACAAGACATTGCAGCATTATTTACAGGAGCCAAAATATGGAACAACACAAGTGCTGGAGAACAGATGAATAGACAAGAAACTGTGATATATATCTCACATTTATATATATCATACACACACACACACACATTCATGCTCATACACACACACAATGGAATAGTACTCAGATATTTAAAAAGATGAGATCTTGTCATTTTCAACAATATGGACAGAATTTGAGAGAATTATGCTAAGTCAAATGGAGAAAGATAAATACCATGTGATTTGTGGAATATAAAGAGGAAAAAAGCAATCAGCAAACACAACAAAATGGCAGTCACCAGAGGGGAAGGAGGGTGGAGGGAATAGCTTGGTGGAGGATTGTGATTGGACTTTTGCTAGTGGGTATGAGAAGCTGTACACGTGCCTTCTATGCAGTATGTAAAATAACGTTATCTCAGTAAAAAAAAAATAAATAAATAAAAGAAATAGTTTCCGTCAGCCTGCTCCCTAGTCAGTGTCCTTGACCTAAGGAGGCATGGGAAGGACAGGACTGTGCTGTCCTCAGGAGTCCCCTGCACCTCCAAAGAGCCACTTCTTACCTGTGCTGCCCTAGTTTGGCCTGAGCCCCTCCTCCCTCACCTGGAGACACACAGACTAGTCTCTCCTGCCACCCCCAGTCTGGGCCCCTTTCACCTGGGAGCTAAACCAGGTCCTGCTCAGCTCACATGTTGGCAGGGGTTCCCCAGGCCCACAGTCACTCCCAGTCCCACAGGGTCACCCCTTCCCAGGCTTCTGTCACCCATTCCTGTGTCCCTCCCTCTCCCTCTGCTCCAGCTGATCCCCACACTTCCCCCAACCCCCCTCCCCCATCCTTGCACACCTGGCACCAGCCAGCTCCCCACAGGCTGTTCCCTCCATGGGACCCTCACCCCCAACACCCCCTCCCCAGGGCTTTGCTCCAATCCCACCATCTACACTGACCCCCTTGATGGACACAGCTACCCCCACACCCCTCCCTCCCTGCTGCCTGACCAGCTCCCTGCCTGTCCCTTCTCTCAGCCCCTCTACAGGTGGGGGTGGGGTAGGTTTCTTGTCTTTATTATTCAAGCATGAAAGCAGCTCTCTGAATACCGTGAATCTATCTGTTCTATACATAGCACATAATATACAAGTATTGGTGGAATGAAATGAATTAATAACTTACAAGTGTTTCTAATACAAATAAATCAAAAGCAAAAAATGAGGAGAAAGGTATTTTCACATTTTTGATAGTTGACTTTTCAAAACACCATGAATCCCTGACTGAGCAATTGTCATCCCTGCCCCTCATGTTACAGCTTAGTGACTGCTCTTAACTGTGTCATCATATGAGTGGTTGGGGAGCACCCCAATCTTTTTTTTTACATCATTCTTCATTTTTTACAATGTATGCTTTCTCCTCTTGTTACAGGGCAGCCCCGATATAAAATGGGTTGCCTGATTGTGGGTCCTCACCCATGTGCTTAAAGGAGACTTAAACTGCAAGAACACACAAAAGGCTAATCAAAGGTTTATTTACAAAGAAGGAGAAATGAGGACATGAACAACTCAAGGAGAAAAGAGGGAGATAATTTAATTTAAAGGTGTCCTACCTGTTTCGCTGACCTGGAATCCCACATGACCTGCCAAGACCAAGTGCTGCCTGGCCAGGAGAGTGAGCCGAGAGAGACCCCCCACCCCTACTCATATGGCCGGTTATAAACACCAGCTGAGAAAATGGCTGCTTAACTCTGCCCTTAGGTCCTTGCAACCTGCCTTTGGGGATCATGGGATTTGTAGTTCCCAGTGTGTTGATGGAGTGGGGGTGGAGTCCACAAAGCCTGTATGGAGTTTGTGCAGGACATCCTTTTCCCCTAACAATTCCCCCTTCTCACTTTTTGCCACCATTTCCATGGCAATGAAGATCAAATGTATGGATGCTGGGGTACAGTCTCAGACGAAAAGTTTTCAGATTTCTACTATCTCTAGGTATTGTCCATTGTGGAAAGCAAAAGTCCTCCACTCCTGGAAAACAGTTCATCAGTCCAAGCCAAAGGAAAAAAAAAAAAAAAAACATCTGGAGGCATTAGCCAAAACAAGACAGCAAATACATCAAATCACAGGGAAAAAAATCTTAAAACTGGTTTAACGTGTGTAAAAACAAGTTCTCTGCAGCTTGATCCCAAATTGTTTCATCAACATGGCAAAAATTTGCAAACTAAATCTACTTTTAAATAATTTTACCTTTTTTTGCATAAAATCACAGGGCAGAATAACTAAATAGCAATTTTAGCTGGCTTTGTTGGAATACTCCATATAGGATCAGAGCGAACTCTTGACATCCGGTCCATGTAGGCTTCAAGAACAAAGTTGGTCTTGTTATAGAGCAACCCCGATATAAAACAGGTTGCCTGGCTGTGGGTCCTCATCCGCACACTTTAAAAGGGCCTTATGAATACTCTACTACAGATGCACACAAAAGGTTAATAAAAGGTTTATTTACAAGAGAAAAGGAAATAAGGAAAAATGTACGACTCAGGGAGAAAAATAGGGAAATAAAGTCTTTAATGCATCCTACCCGATCCGACGACCTGGAAACCCAAAGTCACTCTCAGAGCTGGCCAGACGCTGCGAGCTGGTGGAGAGCCAAAAATGGGGTACCCCCCAAAGCCCACGTGTTTGCCTTTTATATCCACCTGGCTGCTTAACCCCACCCTCAGGTCCCAGCCACCTTCCCTTTGGTGGTGATGGGATTTGGAGTTCCCAGTGTCTTTGGCTTTGACCTGGGGTGGGGGTGGAGTCCACAAAGCCTATATGGAATTAGCTTTGGGACATCCTTTTCCCCCTAACAGTCTCATCACACTCCACCGGGGCTTTCTTTTTCTCGGGGGTACCAGGACTTTTTCGTTTTCTGGGTTGTCCAGTCCTGCCAATGGAGGCAAGCTTCCTCACCCTCTTTGGAGGTCTCTGGAACCCAACGAACAAAGCAGCAGGTTCTCCTCTTCGTGGTTCAGCTCTGTTTCAACTTCCTGGAAGAACGCCATTCAAAGCCACACAATGAAACTCATTTCCAATTTTTTTTTTTTTTTTTTTTTTTTTTTTTAGTTTAAGCAGACAAAATCCCTGTGGAAGTTATGCCATAAAGGCAGAGCACACTCTGAGTGTGAAAGAACACAGTAGAGGCGCTCCATAGAGAGGAAGAGAAGATGGGATACCAGCTTCCCAACAAAACACTGACAGTTACCTGCCCCCTCAGGGTAGAGGACCAGCCAGACTTTCTGGGGGGAGGGGCTGCAGCTGCAGGATGTGCCCCACCCCCACCCCAGCTCTCAGCCCAGCCCAGCCCCTAGCTCCACCCATCCCAGGGGAAGGGGAGGAGGAAAAACTGCCCAGGAGGACACACCCAGAAACATCTTCTCCCCCCAGGGCTGCCCTTAGAGAGGAAAAAGATGGGGAGGGGCTATGGAGCAGAGGGTAGGTGTCCCTGGACAACCCTGGGGGACACTGGACTCCCTGCAAGAAGACCCTTACTCCCTCACTGCCTCTCCAGCCCCTCAGGGTCTGTTCCTGCTGCTTTATCAGAGCACACTGTTCACTGTTCCCTGTTGTCTTCTCAGATACAAATTGTCCTGATGCTGGTGGGTTAATCATTTCCTTCCTAAAAGGTTCGATGAGGTAAAGAAAAGGAGAACCAGGCTAAATTCCTCAAAGGAAGGGAAAATTTGTTGCGCCCCGGGGCTGACCTCAGGGACCCAAGATGGGGGTCCATGAAGCTGAGCACGTTGCCAGGAGGAGGCAGGCTTTTATAGGGTGAGGAGAGGTCAGGTGGGAAGCTGGGTTCCTACAGCAGGAAAAAGTTTGCAGGGTGGGAGGAGTTTCTTTGTCTGAGAAAAGATTTGTAGGGAGGGGAAGATTCATTGTCTGAATCCTCTAGGCAGGCTTCTGCATTCAGGTTCTCAGGTGGGTTTTTGCATTCTGGCCTCCAGCATCGACCTTTCACACCAGCCTTTTGTTGATAGGAAAAGGGGCAATGGTTCTTTCTTTGGCTACTTCCTGCTGGAAGGGCGTGAAGACCAAGGGGGTGGCTCAGGCCTGGTTATGAGGGTCTTCTGCAGGGATGGGAGAATGGGTGGAGAAGGAGTTGGTTAAAGGTGGCAGGAGACATTTCCTGAATGCGAGCCTGTATGAATTTTAGGAGGCAAGTGTTATAGGGCAGCCCCGATACAAAATGAGGTGCCTGACTGTGGGTCCTCACCCGCGCCCTTAAAAGGACTTATCAATGCTCTACTGCAGGCACACGCGAAAGGTTAATAAAAGGTTTATTTACAAGGGAAGGGGAAATGAGGAAATGTACAGCTCAGGGAGAAAAGTGGGAGACAGTTTTAAATGCGTCCTATCCAATCCACCTATCTGGAATCCCAAATGGCACTCTGAGAGCTGGCTGCAAGCCAGGAGCCATGAAGCCAGGAGGTGAGCGATAGCCAGCTCCCAAGGCCCACGTGTTTGGTTTTTATATCCAACCTGGCTGCTTAACTCCACCCTCAGGTCCCAGCCACCTTCCCTTTGGTGGTGACGGGATTTGTCTTTCTCAATGTCTTGATGGCTTTAGTCTGGAGTGGGAGTGGAGTGCACAAAGCCTGTATGGGATTAGCTCAGGACATCCTTTCCCCCTAACAATTCCCCCCTTTCACTTTTTGCCACCATTTCCATGGTGATGAAGATCAAACATATGGATGCTGGGATTTAGTCTCAGATGAAAATTTTCCAGGGTTCCAGTGTGAAAGAAAAACATTCCCTCCAGGTATTGTCCATTGTGGAAAGCAAAAGTCCTCCATTCCTGGAAAAACAGTTCATCAGTCCAAGCCGAAAGAAAACATCTGGAGGCATTAGCCAGAACAAGACAGCAAATACATCAAAATCACAGGAAAAAAAATCTTAAAATGGTTCAACTTATGTAAAAAAAAATTCTCTCAACCTTGATCCCAAATTTTTTGAACAGCATAGCAAAAGTTTACAAACTAAATCTACTTTTAAACCATATTGCCTATTTTTGCATAAAATCACAGGGCAGAATAACTAAGCAGCAATTTTAGCTGGCTTCATTGGAATACTCCATATAGCATTCAGAGCGAAGTGTTGACATCCGGTCCATGTAGGCTTCAGGAACAAGTTGGTCTCATCAGACTCCACCTGGGCTTTCCTCTTCTCCAGGGTACCAGGGACTTTTCGTTGGCTGGACTGTCCAGTCCTGCCAATGGAGGCAAGCTTCCTCACTGTCTTTGTAGGTCTCTGGAACCCCACGAACAAAGCAAACAGGTTCTCCTCTTCTTGGTTCAGCTCTGTTTCAACTTTCTGGAAGAACTCCACACAAAGCCACACAATGAAACTTATGTCCAATTTTTTTTCAGTTTAGGCAAACAAAATCCCTATGGAAGTTCTGCAAAAACAGACTCTGAGATAAGTAGTAAAAGATTACTACCACTATTTTTATGCTGTGTTGGTACCAAGGGGAGAGAAAATGCAAACACAAGTTAGCTTTGCTGGAAAAAAAAAAATGCAACCTTGCTGCAGATCCTGGTCACCAAAACAAGAAAACTTTGTGGATTCAGAACAAAATGCAAAAAAAAATTATCAGTATTATGTCAAAGAAAACTTAGTAAATATCAGGTGTATTTCCAAGCCTGTTCAGTCCTTAGTAGGAAAGTTTTACTCTCAACAGTTCCATCAATAGGAATCTGTTGTGACCTTTTCTCTCTATATTTCCAGAAACAATTCCTGTAGATATTAAACAATTGAAGTATACAATATTAAAAGGTGACAATCATCACTGACAATTTACATTCGTATCAGGTCAAGGTGTTACCCGTTTTGCCAAGTGGCAATGCTTCCCTTCTAGTTTTACTCTACTAGGTAAGCCAAATAGAACAAATTCATCTAATGCCTTTCCCAGGAGGAAAGGGAGAAACTTTGTGGAGTGTCTCAGGAGCTCTACTGAGGTTCCACAAAATTTCCTTGCATCAGCCAAATGACAGGCTACCAAATTTGTACTTGAATTTAGATTTCTAGGAAGCTTTGCCATAAATATCAGAAAAATAACAGAAACAACAATATTCAATCTTTATGAAGGCACCGGCTTAGTTCAGTAGCACAATGTTGACAATCAAACCATAACCTTTAGTTTTTCTCATAACTGGAGACTCTTTTTTTTTTTCTTCAATGTCTATGGGCACCATGTGTACCAATTTTTCAACCACTGGAGGTCAAGTCAAGGACACAGGAAAGGACATACAGACATACGACATATAGACACAAAGAGCTCTTTAGTTACCATTTATCACGCATGGGATATCTCATACAACTGCAGTTTCACACATAGGCCAAAGTCACAAAAACAAGCAGAGAAAAGAAAAAAATCTCAAAGTTAAAAACAAAAGTTAAAAAGAAATACCAAAATCAAGATTGAACACCTTTCTGTGTAAAAAAAATACTGGCAGCATATGCATGATCCTAGATGTTATTTCACGTCTCCTAAACTTTGAAAGGAAGATGGGTTAGAGCATGTTAGTTTTCTCAGGGTTTCTTCAGAAAAAGCGAGTCCTTGGGTATCCTGCAATAACTGGAAAAGAAGTCAGTAATATTCAAGTTTTTGTCTGTTTCTTAAACAAATATCTCAAGTCCTCAATGGGTTCACAAGACCACTGGGACTTCGTCTCTGGGTCAGTTCCTCCTGGGGCTTTCTTAACTCTGGAATGATGTACCCAGGGTTTTATGCCTGCAAGTTTCAGAGAAGTATGTGTGCTCAGCAAAACATCATAGGAACCAGTCCATTTTTCTGACAGCTGGTTTTGAGCATCCCCGCTCTGCCGAATCTTCAGTAAGACCTGATCTCCAGGTCTGAAGGGATGCAATGGTTGATCAGGAGGCATAGAGGTCCTCGAGGTTGCAAAGTAATGAATTACTGCCAGAACCCCCTGGATGTGTTTCACATATTGTGTGATCCGGCAATCTTGTGCTATTTCCGGACTGGCTTTCACAACTGAGGCCTGGAAGGGTCTTCCAAACACAATCTCAAAGGGGCTTAATTGTAGCCCACTTCTAGGTGCCACTCTTATGCGGAGGAGGGCAAGGGATAGTACCTGGTCCCAACGAAGTTGTGTTTCTTGGCACAGTTTTGCCAAGGTTTTCTTCAAGGTGTGGTTCACCTTTTCTGTTTGTCCAGAAGACTGCGGTCTCCATGCAGCATGTAATTTCCAGTTGATCTGTAACGCACTTCTTACTGCATGAGTGACGTCGGAGAAAAATGCCAGCCCATTATCACTCTGGATGGAGTCCGGCAACCCAAAGCGAGGGATTATCTCTTTCAGTAGCTGTTTTGCAACCTCAGAAGCTTTTTCCGTCTTTGTGGGAAATGCTTCCACCCATCCCGAGAACGTGTCCACAAAAACCAAGAGGTATTTGAAATTGCCTGTTGTTCTAGGCATTTGTGTAAAGTCCACCTGCCAGTCCTCAAAAGGACACTTGCCCCAATATTGAACCCCAATGGCTTTAGGGTGGGAGTCAGTCTTGGGGTTATTCCTGGCACATAATTCACAACCTCGCGTGATTCGTTGTGCTATTTTGTGTAAATACGGGCCCTTCAAATATGGGCACACTATTTCTAATAAGGCATCTCTCCCATAGTGAGATCCTTCATGAAGATGTTTTAGCACTGGATATACTAGGGCCTCCGGGAGGAGTATCATCCCTTGGGAGTTTACTCTCCAAGTGGAGCTGGGGTCAAACAAAGTGAATCCCCATGCACGAGCTCTCTCCTCATCCCGCTCGGTGTATTCAGGAGCATACTGAGTCAGGTCCACAAGAGGGATGAGTGCACCCTGGAGGGCAGAATGGGCAGAAAAGGCAGCGGCCTTAGCCACCCGATCGGCTGCCCTGTTGCCCTTTGCCATGTCAGACCCACCCTTTTGGTGGCCAAGACAATGTATCACGGCAACAGCTGATGGTAAAGCTACTGCCTTTAACAGGGCCAGGATTTCTAATGGGTGTTTGACGTCCTTGTTACTGGCAGTAAGAAGTCCCCGCTCCTTCCAAATGGCCCCATGCATGTGGAGAATCATAAAAGAGTACTTGGAGTCAGTAAATATATTGACTCTTTTACCTTTTGAGAGTTCCAAGGCATGGGTCAGGGCTATTAATTCAGCTTTTTGCGCTGATGTACCTGCCGGAAGAGCCTTGGCCTCTACGGTGTTCTGGAGCGTCACCACTGCATATCCCGCACATCTACGGCCTTGGACCATGAAGTTGCTGCCATCTGTAAATAGCTCCCACTCTGGATCTGGCAGAGGCTGGTCAGTCAGATCTGGTCGGCTGGCATACACTGTGTCTATGTTTTCTAAACAGTTGTGGATTAAAGTGTCATCCTCAGGTCCATCTGCGTTGCTTGGAAGCAGTGTGGTGGGATTCTGGGAGTTAGAAACCTGCAGCTTCACATTAGGATTGTCCAACAGAGCTGCTTGATATTTTCCCATTCGCCCGGCAGTCAACCAAAGTCCACCCTTCTGCTCCAGCAATGTCAAGACCTGATGTGGCACACACACAGTGATGGGCTGACCCAATGTAAACTTCTCCGCCTCATGTAGGAGGTCACAAGTGGCAGCCACACCACGCAAACATGGAGGCCATCCCTTAGTGGTGTGGTCCAATTGTTTGGACAAATATGCAATGGGCTGCATTTCTGGCCCCAACAATTGCATTAGTACTCCTAGGTCAACCCCCTGTCTCTCATGTACATAAAGTTTGAATGGCTTCCTAAGATCTGGAAGCCCTAATGCTGGTGCTGAGATCAACTTTACTTTTATTTCATCAAAGGCCTTTTGACATTCTGGAGTCCAAGACAAAGGTTCAGAGTCCAGGCCTTTGAGAGCATCATATAAGGGTTTTGCTATTAATCCAAAGTTAGGAATCCAAATCCTGCAAAACCCAGCCATACCCAAAAATCCACGCAACTGTCGCTGGTTGCTGGGGACTTTAAGGGCTGAAATTATTTGTTTCCTTTCCGTCATCAAGCTCCGTCTGCCTTTCTTAATTTCAAACCCCAAATACTTCACCGTTTGTTTACAGATCTGTGCCTTTTGAGGTGACACCTTATAGCCACATTCTGCCAGGTGGTTCAGTACCACTATGGTATTTTCCAGACAAGATTTGTAGTCTGGACTTGCAATCAATAAATCATCTACGTATTGCAACAAGACGCCCTGGTTTAATTGAACCTTCCTGAGATCCCTGGCCAGTATTTCCCCAAAAATAGTTGGGGAGTTCTTAAACCCCTGTGGAAGCACAGTCCAGCAATACTGGAGAGTGCTCTTGGACTTAGGGTCCTGCCACTCAAAGGCAAAAAGCAGTTGATCCTGGACATCAATTGGGATACAGAAAAAGGCATCCTTCAGGTCTAATACCGAAAACCACCCAAAGTCACCAGGTATGGCAGTTAGTAAGGTGTAGGGATTAGGCACGGTGGGATGTAAAACCCAAACAATGTCATTAATGGCCCTTAAGTCTTGGACAAAACGGTACTCGCCTGTATGGGATTTCTTCACTGGCAGAATCGGAGTGTTGTACAGTGAGCGGCAGGGCCGAATGAGTCCAGATTGAAGGAACCTTTTCAATACTGGCTCAATTCCCCTCAAGGCCTCCTCCTTTAAGGGATATTGCTTCCTCCTCGGGTTCTGCTCCCCTCTATCACTTCTATCTTTACAGGCTCTGCATTTTTCACACGTCCTGGGGTTCCATCAGGCCATACCCATTTACTTACTCTTTCAACAATTTCTGGAGGTAAAATTTCTCCTTTTGGTGGAACATCTTGAGTAAGTAACATCTGGAACCGCAGAGCATGCTCTGGAGGAAACTGTAGGTGAAGCCTCTGATGTTTTGCTGAGAATATAATTCATGCTTTGAGCTTACTTAAAAGGTCACAACCAAGTAGAGGGATTGGACACTCTTCCATGTATAGGAAGCTATGCTGGAGCTGTGTGGTGCCCAGCCGGCACTCCAAAGGCTGTAGGAAGGCTTTCTGTTGTGGCCTCCCCGTAATCCCAGTGACTGCTGCAGTCTCTTTGCTCATTTTAGTTAATTTTGAATTCAAAACTGAGTATGTCACTCCAGTGTCCACCAAGAAATCAATGAGACGATCCCCCACAGCGAGTGTTACCCAGGGCTCTGAGGGGCTTATTCTAATGGGCTTCTCTAGATCTAATGGAGCCCCCGGGCACCCCTATTCTGCATCTGAACTTTCTCCATGAATTATCATTTGTCTCATTTCCTCTGTACTTGGCTCTAGATTCCTTCTACTCTGTCTATATTCCCTCCTATCTTCACCTGAGGCTCTACCCTGTGCTGTCATTTGTCTCCTTTCCTCTGTACTGGGATCTCGATTCCTTCTCTGTCTGTATTCCCTATCATCATCTGAGCCTCTACTCTGTGCTAACATTTGTCTTTTTTCCTCTCTCCTTGATTCCTGGTTCTGTGTACTCCTTCTATATTCCCTCCTGTAACCCCTACGTGAATCATCATATCTTAGTGTTCTCTGTCTTCTATCCTGCCTTCTATAATTATTGCGTCTGCCGCTTCCCTGTAATCTGGGACAACTGTGCTTCCAATGTCCCTCTTCCCTACAGAAAGCACACTGATTTCTTCCTAGGGGTTCATGTCTCTGTCCATTACTGTTTCCCTGAAACCCTGTTCTGTGTTCTCTTTGTAAGAAAACATTTGCAGGTTTCGGTCTCCTGTCCTCTCTATTATTATAAACCCTAAATGCCAAGTGCACTACCTGGGACGGACTCATCTCTGTGACGCCGCCCACCTTAGCTAACTTTTTCTTTATGTCTGGGGCACTATGGGTAATGAAAGCCATAGTGATCAGACGAGCATTTTCTGGGGCATCTGGGTTTATATCCGTGTGGTTAGTGTATGTTTGAATAATCCTCTCAAGAAACTCCGACGGATCCTCATTAACTCCTTGTTCGAGTTGCAATATTTTGTTAAAGTTTTTTTGTTTGGGGATTCCCTGCTGCAGTCCTACCAATAAACATTTTTTATACAGATCCAACATCACCGTTCCTCCATTGTAGGGTCCCATCCAGGATCTACCTCTGGGACAACCTCTGGCTCTGGGGACTGCCTATTCTGTTGGTGGAGATGGTCAGCCTCCTCCCTGGCTTTCCTGAATACCATTCTCTGCTCATCCAGAGTTAATAAAGTATGGAGCATGGACTGTATATCTGCCCAGTTAGGGTGGTGGGAGATGAAGATAGAGGCAAACAAGTTCGCCATCCTCTTAGGAGCCTGCAGGTACGAGGGAACAGAGCTCCTCCAATTTAGGAGGTCCGCAGTACTGACAGGATGGTGCGACCAAAAGTAACCAGCAGGTCTCCCATGTTCATTCAAGCCACCCATTGGCATCTGGCGAAGGGGAAACTGTCCTGCCTCAGGGTGATCCTTCCTGCCAAAATGGGTGCCAAGTCTAGTGTGGGGAGGAGACACCATTTTAGTTTCCTCCCTGGAGGGCAGTGGAGGCTGTGAAGCCTCAGGAGTCTGCACGGGAGGGGCCTTGTCACATGGAAGAGGATTTTGTCCTGATGTATTTAAAGTATTTAAAATATGATGCTCCTCCTCTCTAACTCTGCCCGCTGGCAGTCCTCATGGAAAGAGGAAGGTTTATCCTTCTCTGTGCCATAAGCCGAGCCTGCACCATATCCAATTTATGAGGGCGACCTCTATCCGGTCCTGCATATTTTTAAAAGCTTGATCTTGTATGCTTTTATAAACTGACTCAAAGATGTTACGGTTCTCATCCCTCATGCACTTAATAGTTAAATCAAAGGCCTGATGTTGTTGTATGGCCATGTTAAAAGCCTGAATTTGTTGTTGCATGGCTAAGTTAAGAGCCTGAATGTGTTTTTGCACATTCTCAGTATGTGAAGTAGAACATCTACCTCTCATAGAAACAAGAATGCAGCAAATGGCGCTTACACATATTACCAAAAAAACACCCAGAAGCACAGACTGTAAAGGGATGGCTTGTAAACCACCCATGTATGTATACAATAGTAAAATCACGTGCCATACACCAGGCTTCGTCAAATTATTTACATTGATGACTCTAGTGGTGATATTTAATGGAAGAAGACTACTCAAATTCAAGGCTGGAAGGAAACTGAAAGAAGTCAGGCTAGGGATGAAACTGTATAGGCTCATGGTTGAGGCCATATTTGAGTCAAAAACGCACCCACAAGGGCTGTACGCACAGGGAAAAAACAGACTTTTCAGGACTTGAGACAAATATTATACTGCGAGTCCTGCAGAACTAGTGCGCTTATGGTGACCAACACAAGGAATGTTACTTTGGGCTGGTCAACCACAGGTGTAACTTGGAAACCACGCTGGGCACCAAACTGTTATAGAGCAGCCCCGATACAAAACCGGGTGCCTGACTGTGGGTCCTCACCTGCGCGCTTAAAAGGACTTATCAATGCTCTACTGCAGGCACATGCGAAAGGTTAATAAAAGGTTTATTTACAAGGGAAGGGGAAATGAGGAAATGTACAGCTCAGGGAGAAAAGTGGGAGACAAAGTTTTAAATGCGTCCTACCCAATCCGCTGATCAGGAATCCCAAATGGCACTCTGAGAGCTGGCTGCAAGCCCGGAGCCCTGAAGCCAGGAGGCGAGCGATAGTGAGCCACCCCAAGGCCCACGTGTTTGGATTTTATACCCAACCTGGCAGCTGAAATCCACCCTCAGGTCCCAGCCACCTTCCCTTTGGTGGTGATGGGATTTGTCTTTCCCAATGTCTTGATGGCTTTAGTCTGGACCAGGAGTGGAGTCCACAAAGCCTGTATGGGATTAGCTCAGGACATCATTTCCTCTTAACACTTGGAGTTGTGCTTACTGGAACTGCAGTGGCTGCAGCTGTGATGTGGAGGAGGAAGTGCTCAGGTAGGGAAGGGAGTGGGGGATCTTGTCCACTGGGGGATTTCAAGTCCCAGATACAACTTTGCCCTGCTTGGTTAATGGAAATACCATCCACACACCTGTTGCCCGAACTAGAGCTGATTGCTAACACCGCCTTTTGTAAAGAACATGTGAAATGTGAAAGTGAATCAGATTGTTCTCATTGATAATTCTGGTGATGGGGACCTGATTCCCAGAAAATATCAGTGCGCAAAGTTCCTGCATGGGACAGACTCCAGGAGGCAGTAAGTCCAGTCCCCCTTCATCTCCTTTCTTCATATTGCCCAGTACTGCTATAGGTCTTCAGTCACAGTTCTGGAAACTTCCCTTTGGCCCAGGCTAGGGGATTCCTTTAGGACTTCACGGCCTGACTCCTCCGTGGTCTCACGTGATGTTTTATTCCCACAGGAGGAAAAGGAGCGAGCTACTCCCAGACTGGAGGTAAATGGATCAGGGTTTATGATTATTCAAACCCTTGGGATAGTGTAGATGGAGCCCATAGGATAAGCTGACTCAGCAATTCCACCCTCATTCTCATCTTCTGTGGACCCTGACCCAGTTCTGATTTGTTCTTCCTCAGGCAGCGAATGTGCCCGGGCGGCTAAGGAAGGCAGCAGGGTTTTTTGAGGCAGACTGCAATCTCCCCGGGCTTAGCAAAATTTACACTTTTGTGTACAGCTGCTTGGAGACCAGCTAGGAGACAGGTAATAAAATGGTCTCGGTGAACTCTGCCCCGGGGGTCCTGCCTGTGTCAGTCTGGTAGTCCCACCCCGGCTCTGGGCTGGGTACTGCTGCAGAGCCTGGGGGCATGGCTTTGTCAGTCAAAGGGACCTGATCTGCTTGGTCTTGGGCAGACCTAAAACACATTCACTTTTGTCAGAGATCTGGGTGGAAGAGAAGATCACATGTAATCATGACAAGTAAGGTCACAGGCTTGGGTAAGATAAGGAAACTCTTTGGTGTAGGTGGTGGGATTGTTAGTGAAAGAGCCAAGAAGCTTTTCAGTCTGGGAGAGACCAGACAGAGAGGAAGGACCATGGACCCTAATTCCTCCTTCAGTCCCCGCCACTTCCCTGAGGGGACCCAGAAGAGGACAACCCAGAGCGGGTGTGGTGGCTAGGAGGTGAAAAAAAGAGGGGAGGCCGGATTGGGGAGCTGGAGGAGGTGAAGACTGAGAATCTAGAGGATCAGAGAACACAGAAGAGGGTTCAGAGAGGGGAAGAGTGAGAGGAGTCTCAAGACTTGGAGAGTGTGGCAGGTTTTCAGGAGGGAGGGGTTGGAGGGGGGACGGGAGCACAAGAGAAAGCCAGCCTGGCCCTAAGGGATCTCTGACCATTTTTCATTGCGGTGACAGAACTCTTTAGGTCTATAAGGATTGAGAAGTCACAAGCGCCATGCTCAGGACTGTGGGAGCCATTGTCCAATTGGAATTGAGGCCACACAGTGCTGCGGGAAAAGATGAGATGCTTAGGGATGGAGGTTTGAGAGAAGGCATCTGTCGCGAGGGTGATAGATAAGCTTCAGTCGGAAGTTGGCTCTCAGAGAGAGATTTATTCCTATATTGGTCACACACACACTTACGTTCATACAGGCAAGCCAACCCCAGGTTCCCAAAGTACGTTTGACTGAAGACAGTCACTGCGACTTGTCAGGCCTTCCATCTAGGTGGATGTCCTCCAGCCGTGGAAGTCTCTAGGCTCAAGGGCCCGCAGTGCAGATGGTTGCGCCGGGTGTTGAGCTGATAGGCTGCTTGTGCTGCTGTCAGGGGGCAGGTCCTCAGGGAGCCTTCGAAATTCATCCTGGAGGTGCGGCCCCCATCCCCCTACGTGAGCGTGCTGCTGGGGCAGGGCAGCCACCTTGGGAGCTTTGGAACCGGATCCACCACAGGGCAGAGGAGATCTGAACCCTCCTCCTTATGGTGGCAACTGAGTCGCCTTCAGGGTAAGCTTATGTTGTCCCATGGCTTTGGAAAGCCTGAGGGTCCAAGCCACACCCTCGGTCCAGAGCCACCTTGCAACCAGGCAGGTAACAGAGTGCCTTGCCCTCCATGCCCGGTGTTGCTGTGCTCGCCAGCACAGGGCCAAAGCAGCCCCTGTGCCCCAGGTGAAGCACCAAAGCCTGCCTGCAGGCCCATGGATCTGGGCCTGTTGCTCCTTAGGGTCACCTCCCCTTTTCAGCCAGGGGACCTCAGTGTCTGCTGATCCAGGCAAGTCATCTTCTCTGAGTTCTACCCCAGCTGGGCAGTAAAACTCGCCCCACGGACCTGCCTGCCCCCGCACCCCTACACTGATGCTTGCTCTTCTGCTTTTCCATACCGGGAAGGGCCCAGCCTCACCTATTCAACCTGCGGTCCCCCAGCCAGCTGAGGCTCCCCTCTTAGACTTATAAGCCTGTGGCCACTGGCATCCGGCCTCCTGTCCTCCCTGCCTCCCCAGGGTCCTTATGAAGGACTCCTGGGCTTTCTGCCCACCCCAGGGGGCCCCCAGTGCTCCCTCCAGCCATCCTCTCAGCTCTGCCCTCCCAGGGCAAACAGTGGTATTTCGCCTGTCTTTCTCCATCAGAAATGGTGGTGTCACGTGGGGCCTGAGGCCACCTACTCCTGACACTAAGGGTGACCCTGGCCCAGTGGGTTGAAAGACAGGGGAGCAGAGGGGAGGGGGCCGATCACATGTCTGGCCCACGGGTGCACTGTCTGGTGTGTGTGAGAGGCCGGCGAGCGTGCAGGGAGAGGCTCCAGCTCCAGCTCCTGCATCCCCCCTCCCTGTCCCCCCTCCCCTCTCATCCAGAACCCCTGCCCACACCCTCCCCTGCTTCGTCTTCCCTCCCCACCTCCCCCCAGCGCTGCAGCCCAGGCTGCACCTGCCTTCCCAGCTCTGCCCCTTCTCTCCCCCCCCGTTTTCTCTCTGCTTCTCTCCAGCTGCCAGCTGATTGGGTCAGGCAAGTCCATCCCATCCTGAGAGCCCCAGGGCCTCCTTCGGCCTCTAACCAGACCCCTCCTCTTCCTGGGACACCTCTCTTCCCAGGCCTGCCTGGGTGACTGTTCTGTGACTTGGCCCCCAGCCCCCAAGCCTCCCCCTTCATCTGTGACTTTAGTCTGTTGTGGCGGTGAGCTGACACTCCAGGCGTGACCTCGGTGACTCTTGCACCCCCTCGGTGGTATTGCTCTGCCCTGCTCTATACATGTCTATAAATACACGGTCACACACACACGTGCACACGCATCTCTGGTGCTGGGAACCGCCGGCTGTGCTGTCCTGAGTCTTGTGGCCCAACTACAAGCAAACACTGTCACCCCAGCCGCCCCGGCCAACACGTGCCACCTCCGACGAGCCTCCCTGCCATTCCCGGCCTGTGCACAGTCAGCCCCTCTGCCACCTTCCTGCCCCTTCCCCGAGCTTGGGGGTGCTGTCCCGGCAGCTGTGTGCTTCTGGCCGCGACCAGTCCTGCTGTCTCTTGGCTGAGAATGAAACCCATTTCTGAACAATGGGGAGCAACGTGTTGTGTGCTGGCTGTGTTCTGTGGCGTTCAAGGGGAAGGGAAGGTTTAAGCATGGGGGCGCAGGGGTGCCTGGGAGGCCCCAGTTTTTCCCAGGCTGCCCTGGAAAGCACCTGGACTTAGCTGGTCTTCATCTGAACCCTGCTGTGGCCACCAGGGGTAGAGTGCCAGCCTGGAGGACTCATGGGGCCTGGGTGGGAGCCCCAGAGGAACAGGGTGAGAGGAGAAATGCCTAGGCTGGAAGCCAGTACTCTGGCCCTCCCGGGGCAGCACACAGCCCACAGGCCCGACAGGTCAGAGAGCTGAGGGGGATTGGATGCCCTGACAGGCAGCCTCAGCGTGCACCTCGCACCCCGAAGCCTGCCCTCTGCTGGCAGGACCCACACCCAGCGCAGCGCCTGAGCCCAGATCCCAGGGCCTGACTACGCGGTGACTTTGGTTTATTCAGAAACAAAAGTGAAACACCAGGAACCACTCCCTGGCCTTGCCTCCTTCCTCTGTCCTGGGCGATCTATAAATAAGTTTCCTTGATGTCAATGATTCATAGAAACCTCCTCTCCCAGGGGCCACCGCAGCCTCCGCTGTGATACAGGGGCCGTCTCAGCCCCATGTACACACGTCCCAGCACAGTATGTACACCGCGGGGCGCCCGCGCGCCTTCCGCCTGGCCTCCACCAGCCACCCCGGCCCGGCTTCTGGCCAAGCCCAGTTTTCCACAGGGTTGGGGGAGTGTGTACCCCCAAATTGCCTGAGTAAGCCATGCATCCCCTCTATGGGGACTTTCTGTAAAAGAAGCAGTGAAGGCCACCTCTCTGCAAATCCGGGGTGGCCCCAAGATAATCAGGCACAGAGGCCCACGGGACTTTTGCAAAGACAGCAAGTGGAGGCCACCCCCTTGTGGACTGCGGTGGCCTCATACCTGTGGGACATTCGAGAGGAGCGACGGGGGAGGCCACCCCTTTGCGGATTGGGGTGGCCTCATGCCTGCAGGACTTTTGTGAGGAGGGGGATGGGGGAGTTCTCCCCTTTGTGGATTGGGGTGGCCTCATACTTTTGTGAGGGGGCAAGGGGGAGACCACCCCTTTGTGCACTGGGGTGGCTTCATGCCTGTGGATCTTTTGTGAGGGGCGGGACGGGAGAGGCCACTCCTCTGCAGATTGGGTGGCCTCATGCCCATGGGCCTTTTGTGAGGGGGGAAGGAGGAGGCCACCCCTTTGCACATTGGGGTGGCCTCATGCCCGTGGGACTTTTGTGAGGACAGCAGAAGCCACCCCTTTGTGGATTGGGGTAGCCTCATGCCCGCAGGACTTGAGGGGTGATGGGGGAGGCCACCCCTTTGCAGATTGGGGTGGCCTCATGCCCGCGGGCCTTTTGTGAGCGGGGACAGGGGAGGACACCCCTTTGAGGACTGTGGTGGCCTCATGCCCGCGGGACTTTTGTGAGTGGGACAGGGTAACCTCAAGCTGCAAGACATGTGTAGTGAGCAGAGCCCCCCCTTAACAGGTGGGTTCCCACAAAATAATCGGGCACACATGCCCATGGGGACTTTTGCTAGGTAGTAGGAGAGGCCTCCCCTTTGCAGATAGGGATCACCTCCAGAATAATTGGGTGCAACAAAAAGTAAAAATAAAAAAAATAAAGAAAAATCAAAACAATTATTGGGTCCAACAAAAAATTAAAAACAAAACAAAAAAAAAAAAAAAAACAAAATTGGGTGCAAAGGCCCATGGGGAAATTTCAAAAGGGAGCAGGGGAGGCCACCCCTTTGTGGATCTGGGTGGTCTCAAATAAACCACTGCTATCTCTGTGGCTACACTCTAGACAGGTGTTGGTGCCCACCTGCCCCAGCTGGTATCTCTGTCTGGACTTAGGCCCCGTGCTGGGCTTTCAAAGTGCTGCCCCGCTCGACATGGTTGGGGTGAGGTGGGGGGCACGTGGCCCAAAATTGCCTGATATAACCTAGGCCCTCTGCAAGAAGGCCTGGTAAGGATTCAATTGGTCATTCAAGGAGCCCCTATATTGTAGAACGGAGCCCCCTAAATAACTAGCTGGATATTTCTAGCTCCTTGCCTCTGGAAGTATGATTAGTCCAGAGTTAAATGAAGACACAGCCCTAACCTCAGAGGCTAGGGTCTGCACCTATTTCACCCTATTAGATAGGGGAGTTGTTGGACCCCTTTTTTAAGCCGAGGGATGAAAGGACGACTGGGAAGGAGAGCCAAAGGATGGGGGGGAAAGCCTGGGGAACAGGGATGGGTTGGTGAGGGCCAGGTGGGGGCAGAGCCTCCGGCCCCATGCCGGTGGCCTAGACCACCATTATCTTCACCTCGTTGTCGTCAGCCTGGTAGAAGAAGGGAAGGCATGGGCTGTTTCCAATGGTGACGCCTTCCTGGGAGTTCTGCATTTCTTGAAGCAGCTGAACGACCTGCTGCGCAGAGGCGTTCTCGAGGGGAGTCAGGCCCAGCTGGGCCTCACCCTGGGTCGGCTGCACATCGTGGACAAGGCTCACCTTACTTGGTTCTTTAGAGAGTGTAAGGGCAGGAGCAGGGCACAGCGCAGGTTTTCTGATCCCATGCAGACCGGGTAAAGGAGGAGTCAGAGTCCTCAGTGGTTTTGCAGGTTTTTTATTGGGGTTCACCAGGCATATGGCAGGCAGGGGTGCTGGCTGGGGGGGGAGGCTGGCAGGCCTCCAGCCCCAGCAAATCTTCACTTTATCTGGGCTCTCTGGTGATCTCGGCTTCTCTTCCGGCTTCAGCTTCGGCTTCTACTGCTGCTGCTGGCGTCCCCGTGACGCCGCCCTTAAAAGCACAGTCTTAGCTCAGCTGAATCCCATCTACCTATGCCCACACCCTACTCCAGGTGCCCGCCATCAGGCATGCATTCAGGACAAGGATCCATCATCTATCCTGATGGCGGAAGGGCAGAAAAGCCTGATATTTTCTTTACCCTACAGAGAGACAGAGACAGGATGCTGTGTGCCTGGCGGAGTGTGCTCTTCCTGACCAGCCGCCCGTTAGGGGCTTTCCTCACCTTGGACGTTGGCGGTGCCAAGCTTCTTGGGGACTAGGCATGCGCTAGTGGGCTCAGCAGCAGGGTTCTGGGCAGGTGCTCAGGGCTTCGCCCGCCATTCGTTGCGTGCCTCCACCAGCCGCAAAACCAACTCTTGCAGCTCTAACAGCTTCACCTGGAAGCAGAGATGCTCAGAAGCCCGCCCTGCCCCCAGCCGCACCACCATGGAGCCAGAGCTCTGACTACCTTCATCTCCTCTTTGTCCTGGGCCAGCTGGCTTATGGACTCCTCCTTCTCTTGGTGCTCCTCCCTCATCACTGCTCTCTGGTTCTGGTAGAGAGCGATGTATTCTCCTAGGGGGAGGGCGCGCAGACAGCTCAGCTGCTGGGGTCTCCCCAGCCTCTGCATAGCACCCCAGCTGCAGGGCACAAGCCTCCCCGCTCACCGATGGTGTCAGTCTCTCCAGACATCTGGATACATCGATGCTCCAGCTCCTCCATCCAGTCCTGTAAGCCCACTTTCTCCTGCATGAGCTCGGTAAAGCGGCCCTCGGCCAGACAGCGGGCTCAGGGGCTCAGCAGTGCCGGCCTGCCCAGCACCCAGCCCGCCCAGCCCTCCGGAAAACCACACTGTAGGGTAAGATAAAACTATCAGGCTTTTCTGCCCTCCCGCCTTTAGGATAGATGAGGGAACCCTGTGGTCTGAATGCAAGCCTGATGCAGGCACCTGGAGTAGGGTGTGGGCATATGTAGATGGGATTCACCTGGGCTAAGACTGGGCTTTTAAGGGTGGCATTCACAGCAAAAGCAGAGAAACGTAAGCAGAACCGAGAGAGCAGAGCAGCAGAGACCACCAGAGAACGCCAGAGAGCCCAGAAAGAGTGAAGACTTGCTGGGGGCTGGGAGGCCTGTCAGCCTCCTGACCCCCTAGCACCCCTACCTGCCATGTATCCAGTAAATCCCAATAAAAGCCTACAAAAGCCACTGAGGCTTCCAGGACTCTCTTCTCCTGTACCCAGTCTGCTGGATCAGAAAACCTGCCCCGTGTCCATTCCTTCCTCTCTTACAATTGGTGTAAGTCAGCAAGATGATCCATGTAGACCGGTATGGAGCCCTCCGAAGACCGGGAGGGACTGAGGAGCAGCAGACAGTGTTTGCCTGTGACAGCGCTGGACGTGTCATGGCGGGACAGGGGAAGGGCAAGGTCCGGGAGCTGCGGGATGAGACCTCGCCTGGAGGAGGAGATGCCCGAGAGGACCAGCCAACAATCCCCGCCTAGGCAGCAAGAATCATCGGGGGAGAAAGGACCACGACTCAGAGCTCCCCAGTGTGGACAAAGGGAAAAGCCGATGAACTTGGACTAATGGACTAACAATCCCGCCAGAAGGGGAGGACCTTGGCAAGTTTGATATGTTTTGGGGACCCTGAGGAAGGATGGGATTGTACACCCCAGAGATGGGAGTCTGGGGTGTCAGTGGGCCTTGGTGGCCAAAGGCAGCCGGTGTACTGCCCAGCAGCTAAGCAGAGGAGAAAAGCCAACTGAGAAGGCAAAAGCTGGTGCTAAGTTCGGGAAGCCCTGAGCGGCTGTTACGCACTACGTAAGCTAAAGGCCAGTGAGTCTTTTAAAATCACCTGTGGGTGATGCCCTGCTCATAGTTGAGTGAGGGGGAGGAGCTGAGGAGCCCATCTTTGGGGGATGGGTAGGGAACGTGGCTTGTGGTGGAGCCCACAGCCAAAGAGGGGACCCAAGAGAGGCTGCATGTGGACTTGTATCCACGGATCCCCGACCCATGTGCTTGTGCAGTGGGTTGGCCTGAGTGCAGGGGCCTGCATGCTGGAGCGTTGGAGCGACCACAGATAGAAAACCCTGAGGGATGGGCGATTACCCCCAAAGAGTACAGAATCGCCAACCCAAGAGTGAGTGCATCCTGGGGGTGGATGCGGTGTGTGGCTTGTGGCCGAGACTGCAGCCGGAGGGGGCCGGGAGGCCTGATGGCTCCTGGCGTGTGACAGCTGATGCCTGAGTGGTTCCCTCCCTCGCATGAGCAGTGCCTTCGGCAGCGGAAGTGGTGGATCATCTACTGGTGCCAATAATTGTCTTTTGCCACTAGGTTGATGCCCTGCCTGGACTTATTTGTGTTCTGTTATATTTCATTGTGATATATTTCATTTGCTTTTGTGGGCCATGGCTGCAGTGTTCCTATTCGTCAAGAGAAACGTGTGTATCACTTGTATAGACTGTCTGGCAGAAAACCCTGAGGGGGTGGATTGTAGGGTAAGGTAAAAGTATCAGGCTTTTCTGCTCTCCCGCCCATAGGATGGATGATGGAACCCTGTGGTCCCGAATGCATGCCTGATGCGGGCACCTGGAGTAGGGTGTGGGCATAGGTAGATGGGATTCACCTGGGCTAAGATGGGCTTTTAAGGGTGGCGTCACGGGGACGCCAGCAGCAGCAGAGAAGCACAAGCAGAACCGAGAGAGCAGAGCAGCAGAGACCACCAGAGAACGCCAGAGAGCCCAGAAAGAGTGAAGACTTGCTGGGGGCTGGGAGGCCTGTCAGCCTCCTGGCCCCCTAGCACCCCTACCTGCCATGTATCTGGTAAATCCCAATAAAAGCCTGCAAAATTCACTGAGGCTTCCAGGACTCACTTCTCCTTTACCCGGTCTGCTGGATCAGAAAACCTGCCCTGTGGCCATTCCTTCCTGCCTTACACACACTCACCTGCAGTTTCTCCATGGCTCCCTGAAGGGCCTGGTGGGTCTCCCCAGGCACACTTTCCCCCGGGGGCTGGGGCCTCCATCTTCTCAGGCTCCTGGTCCCATGGGGCTACCTGCTGAGCCAAGAGCCAGCAGAGCAGCTTTTGCTCCTTTAGCTGCCTGTGCAGCCGCGCCTGTTCTTCCTCAGCACTGGCCAAGGCCGAGTTACAAAATGCCACCTGTGGGCCAGAGGTGCAGGGTGCCCCTGTGGGCCCGGCAGGAGGTTGGGAGGCACACCTCTCAGGGCCTCCGTGGGCACACCTGAGATTCGAGGATGGTGTTGGTGTCTACCCACTGGCTCCCAGCAGAGGTGGGTGAAAGCTTAATCAAAGGGAGGGGAACCAAGAAGAAGGGTGTGCTGGTGGGAGGGGGAAGGTGGGGCAGGGAAGGGGCCCCAGGGCCGAGCTCACCATGGCCTCGCAGCTGTCTAGATCGTCCGGGATGCTTAGTTTTGTCAGGGGACCCTTGTCCTCCTCTTCCTCCTCCTCTTCACTGTTCAGTCCATTTACTGTTGGGGGGGGGCAGCCAGAGGGGCTCAGAGAACCCCTGGGTTCTGAAGCAGCCCTGAAAGCCAGCAAGCTCTGCCCCCTCCTCTCTGTGCAACCCCGCGCCAGCAAGTCCCCAAAGGAGAAGGATCCAAGTTGTCCTAAGGGTGGCTTCCATCTCTTTGGAGTGCTCCTTTAGGGGTGTCGGAAACTGTTCACCAGACTGAGACTAGCACTGGAGACAACACTCCACCAGAGTGTTGATGCTGTGTTGCTGGGCACTGTCCCTTACAGTTCCCTCCCTCTGTATTTACTTAGTTCCAACAGGGAATCAGTTAGTTGGTGATTTTGTTCTGGTCATGAGGTGGCAGAGAGACCTGTCCTTGCTGACCTTTGCTTTTTCCCAGTGGTTCTCCGCTGGCCTTAGGCTATTTGTAGGTCTCCGTGGAATCCTTGTCTTCCTCTGATGGCGCCCGGAGCCGCTCGATCACCTCTGTGGTGATTTCTTCACCGTTCTCCACAGTTCCCATTTGTGGGGTGCGGTGCCTGAAATAGTTCCTCTCTACTCAGTGTCCCACTTGATCTGTAGTTCGTTCTTGCAGTTTTTTTTTTTTTCCCTCCTTTCCGTTGGTCGGAGAGAGCCTACTCAGTGGGTGGGGGAGGGTAGCAGGGTTCTGACTCTTTCCCTTTTTTTAAAAAAAAATAATAAAACTTCTCTTTGGCAGAGACAAAAAGTCTCTGTCTTGTGGGGAAACTCACTGTGTATGTGAAAGGGGGAATCTGGTGAAACTTTTCTCAGACGTGACCCAAGAACCCCAACTGTGAACCCAACACCTCTCCAAAATATCACTCCTCACCAATGTCAACGTTATAAAAACAAGCAAAGTCAGAGAAACAGTCAGCAAGAGGCACATCGAGGAGAACTGGCTGTAACTGAGTGAGGCAATTTGGATTATGGAACATAAAATGTACATTAGGAAAAACTGATGAAATTAAGCACAGAGTTTGGTCACTGTGTCAACATTGCTTCATTAGCTGTGAAAAAAAATACAACTGTATTCATGTAAGATGTTAACAAAGTGGAAATGGTGTGGGATGAATAAGAACTGTACTATCTTTGCAACTTTTCTGTAAATTTAACAGTATTCATTAAATGTTATGTTTTTTTTTTTAAAGTCCTCAATACTAAATAGGTTGTAAAAGGAAAAAATGATCTACTTTCCTGTTTCCCCAGGTTTTGTTATCCAGAGGCTGGAGAGAGGGTCCTGGGGAGAAAAGCTGGAAACCTCACACCCAGAGGCATTCCCCGAGTCTCCTCTCCTCTGAGCCCTGCTTCTCTGACTCCTCACAGAGCATCTCACCACCAGGACACCGCCCTTCAGGACCCCCAACTCTGCCCATCTCAGAACCCCCTGTCCGGGCAGCTCCACCAGAATCCGAAACACTCCACCAGAATCGGGAAACAGTCAGACAACCCTTTTTATACCAGGGCTGCCCTGTAACAGTTTGGCGCAGTAAAGAAAAGGGGAGCCAAGCTAAACTTCCTCAAAGGAAGGGAAAATTCATTGCGCCCCCAGGCAAGCGTCGTACCCAAGATGGGTGTCCCTGAAATCGTGCCCGTTGTGGGGGGAGATGTCATTTCATAGGGTGAGGAGAGGTTAGGCAGGAAAACTGGGTTGGTAGCGGGGGGGAAACAGGCTTAGGGGAACTAAGTTGTTTTTTCGTGGAGCGAGTTGTTTTCTCCTGCTTATGGCTTCAGTTTTGGTTTGATGGAATCAGGGGTACTGGTGTCAGGGCCATCTTGTTGTTTGTATGTGGGCTTCCCCATTCCTGGCCCCTGCATCAACCTTTCATACCAGCCTTTTGTTGAAAAGGGAAATGGTTCTCTCTTTGCTACTTCCTGCTGGACAGGGAAGACCAGGGTGGGCGCTCAGGCCTGGTTATGAGACAGTCTTTGCAGCGCGAGGATATGGGTGGAGAAGGAGTTGGTTAAGGTGGTATGGGACAGTTCTTGGATCCGGTGTTGGATGAAATGGAGTAAGCATGGGGCAAAACGAAAAAATGAGGAGATTAGGATAAGAACCCTATGAGTGGAAATACTTTGCCCGAGGCTGTGCTGATCTGGAATTGCTGGGCATAGACAGAAGAACTGGAAGTGGCTTGAAGAGATGGGATTAGAAACAGAGGAAGGAGAGGGGCCTCCCCGGTGGCGCAGCGGTTGACGGTTGAGCGCTGGGTTGTGAAGCTGCCCACAGCCTCTACAGCACTGGTTCAATCCCTGGCCTCAAGGCGAGGGTCCCACATGGCGGGCAGACCTCTCCTGCCGCCCACTGCTCCCCTCAGCAGTGTGCTTCGTCAAGTCTGCCTGTTCTGCTCTTCGCTTTGTCTCTGGTGAGTTCTCTCACCCTCCTGTGTTTCTGACTGTACCCAGTGCTTGCATAAATAAATCTTTAAAAAAAAGAAACAGAGGAAGGAGAATCAGAGGGCCTCTACGCTATAGGCTGAGTGGGATGTGGACCAGGGATGCATTGATGCAAACCCGAGTTGGGCCATGTGCTTGTATACATACTGCTTGTCCACAGGGACCGCTTTGACCCTGGACGGCTGATGCCTTGACAGCCATTGGTGTTTTCAGGATGATCGTTGTGGACCCATCCACTTTGGCGGAAGTGGTTTTGGAGAGATGGCTTTCAGAAGAACCTGGTCTCCAGGGCACAGCAGGTTGACAGGTGCATCAGGGGACGGAGGCACAGGTTGTGGCAGACAAAGGTCTGCGTGTTCTTGGAGCAGCTGTCTGAGCAAAGAGAAGTATGGAAAATATCCAGCCAACAGTGTAGGTTGGACGCGGAGCTCATGGTTAGTAAGAAGAGGTCTGCCATACATCCGTTCAAGGGGCTCAGGAAAAAGGGGCATGGGGAGTGGCTCGGAGGTGCACTAAAGCCAGTGGGAGCAGCTCCACCCAGGATTTGTGGGCTCTGTGGAGAGTTTGGCTAGGTGGTCTCTGGTCAGACCATTTACCCGTTCTACCTTACCAGAGGATTGCAGTCGGGAGGGAATGTGTCCCAGGTGATGCCCAGGGAGGAGACCTGTGGAGTAATCTTTGAGATAAAGGCAGGTCCACTGTCCGACTGGTGATGGTGTCCACCGTAGTAAGAAGAGGGTGTTACCTGCGTTAGGGAGTGGAACACCCGTGAAGCCTGGCAGGATGGAGAGTCGAGGATTGGGAGAGGGAGATGAGAGGGTCTTTGACAAAGAGAGTAGAAATCTAACAGACAAGAGGGTGATGGAGGGAGAGAGCCTGATGAGTGAGCAGGTCCTGGAGCCGATGTGGAGAACTAACATTTACAGGTTGGCCCAGTGTGGGTTTTAAGGCCTTAGGTCTAGCGAGACGAGCAGCTGCCGCAAGTGCACGCAGGCAGGGCTGCCATCCTCTTACAGTGGGATCCATTTGTTTAGAGAAATAAGCAACTGCTCGCTGGACTGGCGTAGGTTGGCCCAGAACCCCTAGAGCAACGCCCTGTTGCTCATCTGTCAATAACAGGAATGGCTTTCCCGGTCTTGGAGTGCGAAGGCTCATCTCAGAGAGCTTTTCCTGGATAAAGCAGAGAAAATGGGGGTGTAGAAACAAATAAAAGCATGATCATGATCACCAGGCCTACTATGGGAAGGATCCATGGCAGTAAGGGAGAGTTGGTCCAAGTTTGGATGTCCTGGCCCCAGCTTCAGCTGACAAAAGGTCAGTCAGAGGGGCTTTGCTGGTCAGATGAGCAAGCCCATGAATGTGTTGGAGGAGGGGGACACCTGAGTACACACGATTTCTCACCAAAACCTCCCTCTCAGACCTTCAACACTTTCTTTTGCTTGCTTTCATTCTAATGCCATTTCATTTTACCCATCCGGCTTTACATTATCTTAAGGCCCTTCAGAATATCCCTCTTTCATACATTTCTTTTCTCAAACACATACCTCACCTCACTTGCATTTACCAGACTTAGCAAAACCTTAGTTTTAGAAGGGAATTGAACACCATCTAAACAATGATGAAAAACACAAATTTAAGGTAGACAGCCCCTGTAGCTTTTTCGTTCCTGTACCCAGTGATTTAATTGGCAGAGACTGGTGTCCAAAGCCTGCATCTGTTGGGCGATATTAATGTTTCCAATTTGGCTAAGGTCACCCTGCAGGGTTTGAATCCAGGGAGGAGGAAGGGTGGGTAGCCGTCTGGAGAGGATTTTTAAAAGGAGAAATTCCAGCTGGACTGACACTGTGTAAGAATCCCAAGTTGCAAAATCCTTCTGCACGTACTCCATGACGAGCTGCAGCTTCGGCCCAGGGGACACTGGACACCTAGGTGTGCTCACTGCGGGACTGAGACTGATCATAGCCTAGGCTTCGTGGAGCAGGAAGATGTGCGGATTTTCCAGCTGAGCAGGTCATGGTGGATTAGGGCTGCTCTGTGAATAACCTCTGCCCACCTTGGAGAGTCCCGTTTGGATTCTAATATACTGGTCCCAGAGTCTTTCTTAAGGGGAGCTAGAGAGCCTATCTATGTGCTCCTTGCAATCTGCACGATTTACCACCCAGGCCCAAGCCTTTGCAAGAGCTCCTGCATCCTCTGCAACATCCGTGTGCCCGGGGTGAGCAGCAGGTCTCTCCCAAAGGGGCAGTACCTAAGATGGGGGAGAGAGGCCCAGGGTTCCTCGCCTGTGGCCCTGGGACCTCTGGAGGCTCTGCCCACACAGCCCCACACCCCTCTCCTGGTCCTGTACCTGCTCAACTCTCCCCAACCCCTCCGCACGCCACCCTCACCGCGCTCTGCTCCTCTCCAGATGCTTCACCAGTTTCGTTGCCTGCCTGGTCCTTCACCTGCTCTGCTCCAGGGACATCAGTGCTGCCCAGACTTCTGTGCTGCAGTCCTGTGAGTCTCATGCTGCTCCTGGCCCCTCTGACTGGGCCCAGCCCCGGAGCCTCTCCAGAGCCTCAACCTTCCCTGGTGTACTCCTGTTCACCATGGCCACTGAGTGGTTGTGCTTTGGGGGTGGGGGGTCTTCTGCCGGGTATGGCGCTATTTTTAATCTTTGTTGCTCTCCAGTTCCAATGCTGCACAGCAGCAACATTCTAGGATAATTTCTAATACTCTAATCTGGCCCTGATGATTGCTGAAGGGGCCACTGCACTGGAAGGCCAGTCACATATGGGGGACGTCTTAGGGTGGTGCTGGAGGGTTGGGAGCTGGACTGATCGTGCTGGCCCTGCTTTCCTGGTCCCTCTCCAGCTGGGGCCTGTCTCAGTGGTGCTCGTGCTCCCATGTCCTCCAGCTGGAGGACTGAGACCGTGGTGCTGCTGTGCTCCCTGGGTGTCTCCTGCTGGGGTCTAGCCACAGAGGTGCTGGTGTCCCCCAGCCATCCTCCAGCTCTGGGCCTAGCGCAGAGGGACTGCCCTTTGGGGTGTCCTCTAGCAGGGGGCTTGGTGCTGCTGCGCATCCTCCAGCTCAGGGACCTGGTGGAGATGACCCTGTTGTCCAGGGTGACATCCTTTCCCCTCTTTTGGACTTCCTGCTTTCGCAGGATACCTGGCCTTGGGCATTCCCAAAACCTCAGGCTGAGGGATGGGGGTGGGTATCCTTTTCAATCTTCTGCACTGGGTGCTTTCCCAGGATACCCGGCCTTGGGGTATTCCCCGAAACCTCAGGTGCCGGCGGGTGGGGGTGGGTGGGGAGTCCTTGTAATCAGGGTAACCGGGATCCCGGAAGGTGACGCGCTTCGGCACCTGGAAGGTACGCGCCTGGGCCGCTCCTCGCCCTCCTCCTCATAGTCCTCCTCCCCCGCCTGCTTCCTGGAGCGGAGGATCAGGTAGGTGGCCATGACCTCGCGGTACTTGTTAGTGTCAATGGCCTCCCGAATTTCCTGCCTCTGGTAGCCCAGGCGCTCCATACCTTTGGTTATGGCCAGGTCCTGGGGCAGAGCGACGGCTCGCTGAAGGACAGAGTCCCCTGCTCGTTTCTGCTACCCAGGCGTGCTGCTGGATGCTCTCCAGGGTGCTGCGCCTCCAGGGGTCCCGTGCCAGCATTTTGGCCAGCAGGTCCCCGCCCTGGACCATGAAGTAGGTGGTCTGGTGGACGTTCCCACCCAGGACGCACCCCTGATTGCCCTGAGGCTGGGCCCCCTGAAGGGCCATGGTGCCGTTCACCATTTGGTAGGGCATGATGCCCAGGCTCCACACGTCCACCTTGGGGCCGTTGTATACTGCTGGCAAGGTAGACCTTGGGGGCCCTGTATTCTGGGCGACAGCAGCACGTGCTCAGCGCCTGGGGGAAGCCTTGGACACTGAGCCCGAAGAGGTAAAGGACCTATACAAAGAAAACTCTAAAAAACTATTAAAAGAAATAGAAGACACAAAGAAA